>NC_092791.1:12919505-13114505 GCF_047496795.1 Chiloscyllium punctatum | reverse complement strand
CCCTGGGGGTGGGGGCTGGGTGAGGATCTCCCCTGGGGGTTACAGCTGGGTGTGGATCTCCCCTGGGGGTTGGGGCTGGGTGAGGATCTCCCCTGGGGGTTACAGCTGGGTGTGGATCTCCCCTGGGGGTGGGGGGCTGGGTGTGGATCTCCCCTGGGGGTGGGGGCTGGGTGAGGATCTCCCCTGGGGGTGGGGGCTGGGTGAGGATCTCCCCTGGGGGTGGGGGCTGGGTGTGGATCTCCCCTGGGGGTGGGGGGCTGGGTGAGGATCTCCCCTGGGGGTGGGGGCTGGGTGAGGATCTCCCCTGGGGGTTGGGGCTGGGTGTGGATCTCCCCTGGGGGTTGGGGCTGGGTGAGGATCTCCCCTGGGGGTGGGGGGCTGGGTGAGGATCTCCCCTGGGGGTTGGGGCTGGGTGTGGATCTCCCCTGGGGGTTGGGGCTGGGTGTGGATCTCCCCTGGGGGTGGGGGCTGGGTGTGGATCTCCCCTGGGGGTTGGGGCTGGGTGAGGATCTCCCCTGGGGGTTACAGCTGGGTGAGGATCTCCCCTGGGGGTTACAGCTGGGTGTGGATCTCCCCTGGGGGTGGGGGCTGGGTGTGGATCTCCCCTGGGGGTGGGGGCTGGGTGTGGATCTCCCCTGGGGGTTGGGGCTGGGTGTGGATCTCCCCTGGGTGTTGGGGCTGGGTGTGGATCTCCCCTGGGGGTGGGGGCTGGGTGTGGATCTCCCCTGGGGGTGGGGGGCTGGGTGAGGATCTCCCCTGGGGGTGGGGGCTGGGTGAGGATCTCCCCTGGGGGTTGGGGCTGGGTGTGGATCTCCCCTGGGGGTGGGGGCTGGGTGTGGATCTCCCCTGGGGGTTACAGCTGGGTGTGGATCTCCCCTGGGGGTTACAGCTGGGTGTGGATCTCCCCTGGGGGTTGGGGCTGGGTGTGGATCTCCCCTGGGGGTTGGGGGCTGGGTGAGGATCTCCCCTGGGGGTTGGGGCTGGGTGAGGATCTCCCCTGGGGGTTGGGGCTGGGTGAGGATCTCCCCTGGGGGTTGGGGGCTGGGTGAGGATCTCCCCTGGGGGTTGGGGCTGGGTGAGGATCTCCCCTGGGGGTGGGGGCTGGGTGAGGATCTCCCCTGGGGGTGGGGGCTGGGTGTGGATCTCCCCTGGGGGTTGGGGCTGGGTGAGGATCTCCCCTGGGGGTTGGGGCTGGGTGAGGATCTCCCCTGGGGGTGGGGGCTGGGTGTGGATCTCCCCTGGGGGTGGGGGCTGGGTGAGGATCTCCCCTGGGGGTTGGGGCTGGGTGTGGATCTCCCCTGGGGGTTACAGCTGGGTGAGGATCTCCCCTGGGGGTTGGGGCTGGGTGTGGATCTCCCCTGGGGGTTGGGGCTGGGTGAGGATCTCCCCTGGGGGTTACAGCTGGGTGAGGATCTCCCCTGGGGGTGGGGGCTGGGTGAGGATCTCCCCTGGGGGTTGGAGCTGGGTGTGGATCTCCCCTGGGGGTTACAGCTGGGTGTGGATCTCCCCTGGGGGTGGGGGGCTGGGTGAGGATCTCCCCTGGGGGTTGGGGGCTGGGTGAGGATCTCCCCTGGGGGTTGGGGGCTGGGTGAGGATCTCCCCTGGGGGTTGGGGCTGGGTGTGGATCTCCCCTGGGGGTTGGGGCTGGGTGTGGATCTCCCCTGGGGGTGGGGGCTGGGTGTGGATCTCCCCTGGGGGTTACAGCTGGGTGAGGATCTCCCCTGGGGGTGGGGGCTGGGTGTGGATCTCCCCTGGGGGTTGGGGCTGGGTGTGGATCTCCCCTGGGGGTGGGGGCTGGGTGAGGATCTCCCCTGGGGGTTGGGGCTGGGTGTGGATCTCCCCTGGGGGTTGGGGGCTGGGTGTGGATCTCCCCTGGGGGTTGGGGCTGGGTGAGGATCTCCCCTGGGGGTTACAGCTGGGTGAGGATCTCCCCTGGGGGTTGGGGGCTGGGTGAGGATCTCCCCTGGGGGTGGGGGGCTGGGTGAGGATCTCCCCTGGGGGTTGGGGCTGGGTGAGGATCTCCCCTGGGGGTTGGGGCTCGGTGAGGATCTCCCCTGGGGGTTGGGGGCTGGGTGTGGATCTCCCCTGGGGGTTGGGGCTGGGTGAGGATCTCCCCTGGGGGTTGGGGCTGGGTGAGGATCTCCCCTGGGGGTTGGGGCTGGGTGTGGATCTCCCCTGGGGGTTGGGGCTGGGTGAGGATCTCCCCTGGGGGTGGGGGCTGGGTGAGGATCTCCCCTGGGGGTGGGGGCTGGGTGTGGATCTCCCCTGGGGGTTACAGCTGGGTGAGGATCTCCCCTGGGGGTTGGGGCTGGGTGTGGATCTCCCCTGGGGGTTGGGGCTGGGTGTGGATCTCCCCTGGGGGTTGGGGCTGGGTGAGGATCTCCCCTGGGTGTTGGGGCTGGGTGTGGATCTCCCCTGGGGGTTGGGGCTGGGTGTGGATCTCCCCTGGGGGTGGGGGGCTGGGTGTGGATCTCCCCTGGGGGTGGGGGCTGGGTGTGGATCTCCCCTGGGGGTTGGGGCTGGGTGTGGATCTCCCCTGGGGGTTGGGGCTGGGTGTGGATCTCCCCTGGGGGTTACAGCTGGGTGAGGATCTCCCCTGGGGGTTGGGGCTGGGTGTGGATCTCCCCTGGGGGTTACAGCTGGGTGAGGATCTCCCCTGGGGGTGGGGGCTGGGTGAGGATCTCCCCTGGGGGTTGGAGCTGGGTGTGGATCTCCCCTGGGGGTTACAGCTGGGTGTGGATCTCCCCTGGGGGTGGGGGGCTGGGTGAGGATCTCCCCTGGGGGTTGGGGGCTGGGTGAGGATCTCCCCTGGGGGTTGGGGCTGGGTGTGGATCTCCCCTGGGGGTTGGGGCTGGGTGTGGATCTCCCCTGGGGGTGGGGGCTGGGTGTGGATCTCCCCTGGGGGTTACAGCTGGGTGAGGATCTCCCCTGGGGGTGGGGGCTGGGTGTGGATCTCCCCTGGGGGTTGGGGCTGGGTGTGGATCTCCCCTGGGGGTGGGGGCTGGGTGAGGATCTCCCCTGGGGGTTGGGGCTGGGTGTGGATCTCCCCTGGGGGTTGGGGGCTGGGTGTGGATCTCCCCTGGGGGTTGGGGCTGGGTGAGGATCTCCCCTGGGGGTTACAGCTGGGTGAGGATCTCCCCTGGGGGTTGGGGGCTGGGTGAGGATCTCCCCTGGGGGTGGGGGGCTGGGTGAGGATCTCCCCTGGGGGTTGGGGCTGGGTGAGGATCTCCCCTGGGGGTTGGGGCTGGGTGAGGATCTCCCCTGGGGGTTGGGGGCTGGGTGTGGATCTCCCCTGGGGGTTGGGGCTGGGTGAGGATCTCCCCTGGGGGTTGGGGCTGGGTGAGGATCTCCCCTGGGGGTTGGGGCTGGGTGTGGATCTCCCCTGGGGGTTGGGGCTGGGTGAGGATCTCCCCTGGGGGTGGGGGCTGGGTGAGGATCTCCCCTGGGGGTGGGGGCTGGGTGTGGATCTCCCCTGGGGGTTACAGCTGGGTGAGGATCTCCCCTGGGGGTTGGGGCTGGGTGTGGATCTCCCCTGGGGGTTGGGGCTGGGTGTGGATCTCCCCTGGGGGTTGGGGCTGGGTGAGGATCTCCCCTGGGTGTTGGGGCTGGGTGTGGATCTCCCCTGGGGGTTGGGGCTGGGTGTGGATCTCCCCTGGGGGTGGGGGGCTGGGTGTGGATCTCCCCTGGGGGTGGGGGCTGGGTGTGGATCTCCCCTGGGGGTTGGGGCTGGGTGAGGATCTCCCCTGGGGGTTGGGGCTGGGTGTGGATCTCCCCTGGGGGTTGGGGCTGGGTGAGGATCTCCCCTGGGGGTTACAGCTGGGTGAGGATCTCCCCTGGGGGTGGGGGCTGGGTGAGGATCTCCCCTGGGGGTTGGAGCTGGGTGTGGATCTCCCCTGGGGGTTACAGCTGGGTGTGGATCTCCCCTGGGGGTGGGGGGCTGGGTGAGGATCTCCCCTGGGGGTTGGGGGCTGGGTGAGGATCTCCCCTGGGGGTTGGGGGCTGGGTGAGGATCTCCCCTGGGGGTTGGGGCTGGGTGTGGATCTCCCCTGGGGGTTGGGGCTGGGTGTGGATCTCCCCTGGGGGTGGGGGCTGGGTGTGGATCTCCCCTGGGGGTTACAGCTGGGTGAGGATCTCCCCTGGGGGTGGGGGCTGGGTGTGGATCTCCCCTGGGGGTTCGGGCTGGGTGTGGATCTCCCCTGGGGGTGGGGGCTGGGTGAGGATCTCCCCTGGGGGTTGGGGCTGGGTGTGGATCTCCCCTGGGGGTTGGGGGCTGGGTGTGGATCTCCCCTGGGGGTTGGGGCTGGGTGAGAATCTCCCCTGGGGGTTACAGCTGGGTGAGGATCTCCCCTGGGGGTTGGGGGCTGGGTGAGGATCTCCCCTGGGGGTGGGGGGCTTGGTGAGGATCTCCCCTGGGGGTTGGGGCTGGGTGAGGATCTCCCCTGGGGGTTGGGGCTGGGTGAGGATCTCCCCTGGGGGTTGGGGGCTGGGTGTGGATCTCCCCTGGGGGTTGGGGCTGGGTGAGGATCTCCCCTGGGGGTTGGGGCTGGGTGAGGATCTCCCCTGGGGGTTGGGGCTGGGTGTGGATCTCCCCTGGGGGTTGGGGCTGGGTGAGGATCTCCCCTGGGGGTGGGGGCTGGGTGAGGATCTCCCCTGGGGGTGGGGGCTGGGTGTGGATCTCCCCTGGGGGTTACGGCTGGGTGAGGATCTCCCCTGGGGGTTGGGGCTGGGTGTGGATCTCCCCTGGGGGTTGGGGCTGGGTGTGGATCTCCCCTGGGGGTTGGGGCTGGGTGAGGATCTCCCCTGGGTGTTGGGGCTGGGTGTGGATCTCCCCTGGGGGTTGGGGCTGGGTGTGGATCTCCCCTGGGGGTGGGGGGCTGGGTGTGGATCTCCCCTGGGGGTGGGGGCTGGGTGTGGATCTCCCCTGGGGGTTGGGGCTGGGTGTGGATCTCCCCTGGGGGTTGCGGCTGGGTGAGGATCTCCCCTGGGGGTTGGGGCTGGGTGTGGATCTCCCCTGGGGGTTGGGGCTGGGTGTGGATCTCCCCTGGGGGTTGGGGCTGGGTGAGGATCTCCCCTGGGGGTTGGGGCTGGGTGAGGATCTCCCCTGGGGGTGGGGGCTGGGTGTGGATCTCCCCTGGGGGTGGGGGCTGGGTGAGGATCTTCCCTGGGGGTTGGGGCTGGGTGTGGATCTCCCCTGGGGGTTACAGCTGGGTGAGGATCTCCCCTGGGGGTTGGGGCTGGGTGTGGATCTCCCCTGGGGGTTGGGGCTGGGTGAGGATCTCCCCTGGGGGTTACAGCTGGGTGAGGATCTCCCCTGGGGGTGGGGGCTGGGTGAGGATCTCCCCTGGGGGTTGGAGCTGGGTGTGGATCTCCCCTGGGGGTTACAGCTGGGTGTGGATCTCCCCTGGGGGTGGGGGGCTGGGTGAGGATCTCCCCTGGGGGTTGGGGGCTGGGTGAGGATCTCCCCTGGGGGTTGGGGGCTGGGTGAGGATCTCCCCTGGGGGTTGGGGCTGGGTGTGGATCTCCCCTGGGGGTTGGGGCTGGGTGTGGATCTCCCCTGGGGGTGGGGGCTGGGTGTGGATCTCCCCTGGGGGTTACAGCTGGGTGAGGATCTCCCCTGGGGGTGGGGGCTGGGTGTGGATCTCCCCTGGGGGTTGGGGCTGGGTGTGGATCTCCCCTGGGGGTGGGGGCTGGGTGAGGATCTCCCCTGGGGGTTGGGGCTGGGTGTGGATCTCCCCTGGGGGTTGGGGGCTGGGTGTGGATCTCCCCTGGGGGTTGGGGCTGGGTGAGGATCTCCCCTGGGGGTTACAGCTGGGTGAGGATCTCCCCTGGGGGTTGGGGGCTGGGTGAGGATCTCCCCTGGGGGTGGGGGGCTGGGTGAGGATCTCCCCTGGGGGTTGGGGCTGGGTGAGGATCTCCCCTGGGGGTTGGGGCTGGGTGAGGATCTCCCCTGGGGGTTGGGGGCTGGGTGTGGATCTCCCCTGGGGGTTGGGGCTGGGTGAGGATCTCCCCTGGGGGTTGGGGCTGGGTGAGGATCTCCCCTGGGGGTTGGGGCTGGGTGTGGGTCTCCCCTGGGGGTTGGGGCTGGGTGAGGATCTCCCCTGGGGGTGGGGGCTGGGTGAGGATCTCCCCTGGGGGTGGGGGCTGGGTGTGGATCTCCCCTGGGGGTTACAGCTGGGTGAGGATCTCCCCTGGGGGTTGGGGCTGGGTGTGGATCTCCCCTGGGGGTTGGGGCTGGGTGTGGATCTCCCCTGGGGGTTGGGGCTGGGTGAGGATCTCCCCTGGGTGTTGGGGCTGGGTGTGGATCTCCCCTGGGGGTTGGGGCTGGGTGTGGATCTCCCCTGGGGGTGGGGGGCTGGGTGTGGATCTCCCCTGGGGGTGGGGGCTGGGTGTGGATCTCCCCTGGGGGTTGGGGCTGGGTGTGGATCTCCCCTGGGGGTTGGGGCTGGGTGAGGATCTCCCCTGGGGGTTGGGGCTGGGTGTGGATCTCCCCTGGGGGTTGGGGCTGGGTGTGGATCTCCCCTGGGGGTGGGGGGCTGGGTGTGGATCTCCCCTGGGGGTTCCAGCTGGGTGAGGATCTCCCCTGGGGGTGGGGGCTGGGTGTGGATCTCCCCTGGGGTTTGGGGCTGGGTGTGGATCTCCCCTGGGGGTTGGGGCTGGGTGAGGATCTCCCCTGGGGGTTGGGGCTGGGTGAGGATCTCCCCTGGGGGTTGGGGCTGGGTGTGGATCTCCCCTGGGGTTGGGGGGCTGGGTGAGGATCTCCCCTGGGGGTTGGGGCTGGGTGTGGATCTCCCCTGGGGGTGGGGGCTGGGTGAGGATCTCCCCTGGGGGTGGGGGCTGGGTGAGGATCTCCCCTGGGGGTGGGGGCTGGGTGTGGATCTCCCCTGGGGGTTACAGCTGGGTGAGGATCTCCCCTGGGGGTTGGGGCTGGGTGTGGATCTCCCCTGGGGGTTGGGGCTGGGTGTGGATCTCCCCTGGGGGTTGGGGCTGGGTGAGGATCTCCCCTGGGGGTTGGGGCTGGGTGTGGATCTCCCCTGGGGGTGGGGGGCTGGGTGTGGATCTCCCCTGGGGGTGGGGGCTGGGTGTGGATCTCCCCTGGGGGTTTGGGCTGTGTGTGGATCTCCCCTGGGGGTTGGGGCTGGGTGAGGATCTCCCCTGGGGGTTGGGGCTGGGTGTGGATCTCCCCTGGGGGTTGGGGCTGGGTGTGGATCTCCCCTGGGGGTGGGGGGCTGGGTGTGGATCTCCCCTGGGGGTTACAGCTGGGTGAGGATCTCCCCTGGGGGTGGGGGCTGGGTGTGGATCTCCCCTGGGGTTTGGGGCTGGGTGTGGATCTCCCCTGGGGGTTGGGGCTGGGTGAGGATCTCCCCTGGGGGTTGGGGCTGGGTGAGGATCTCCCCTGGGGGTTGGGGCTGGGTGTGGATCTCCCCTGGGGGTTGGGGCTGGGTGAGGATCTCCCCTGTGGGTTGGGGCTGGGTGAGGATCTCCCCTGGGGGTTACAGCTGGGTGAGGATCTCCCCTGGGGGTTGGGGCTGGGTGTGGATCTCCCCTGGGGGTTGGGGCTGGGTGTGGATCTCCCCTGGGGGTTATACCCTGCTGCGTTCTGATCATTCAGCCTCCTCTCTCTCTCTCTCTCGCTGTCAGGTCACCGCAACAATATCCATTGTGCAGCCAAAGCCATCAATGAGGTCGCAGCTGCCCTGTACACCATTCACAAGAAGGACATCCGAGAACACCTGCTGGAATTCCTCACGGTAAGGCATACTTTGTGGTGTTTGTTGTTGTGGATTGCTGTTGGCTTGGGTGCTGTGTGTTGCTTTGGTAATATTCACATTTACCTGTGCTGTGGCCAGTGGCTATGCAGAGTGATGGTCGATGAAGCTGAGCAGGAAACTCTCCCAGTCGTGCGTGCACACGCATGTGTGTGTGTCTATGTGTACATCTGTGTGAGTATGTGTGGGGTCTGTGTGTGTGTGTATGTGTGGTGTCTGTGTGTGTGGTGTTTGTGTGTGTGTAAGAGTGACCGTGTGTGGTGTCTGTGTGTGTGTGTGAGAGTAAATATGTGTGGTGTCTGTGTGTGTGTGAGTATGTGTGGTGTCTGTGTGTGTGAGAGTGAGTATGTGTGGTGTCTGTGTGTGAGAGTGAGTATGTGTGGTGTCTGTGTGTGAGTATGTGTGGTGTCTGTGTGTGTGAGTGAGTGAGTATGTGTGGTGTCTGTGTGTGTGTGAGTGAGTATGTGTGGTGTCTGTGTGTGAGTGAGTGAGTATGTGTGGTGTCTGTGTGTGTGAGTGAGAGTGAGTATGTGTGGTGTCTGTGTGTGTGTGAGAGAGTGAGTATGTGTGGTGTCTGTGTGTGTGAGTGAGTATGTGTGGTGTCTGTGTGTGTGTGAGAGTATGTGTGGTGTCTGTGTGTGTGTGTGTGAGTATGTGTGGTGTCTGTACGTGTGTGTGTGTGAGTATGTGTGGAGTCTGTGTGTGTGAGAGAGTGAGTATGTGTGGTGTCTGTGTGTGTGAGTGAGTATGTGTGGTGTCTGTGTGTGTGTGAGAGTGAGTATGTGTGGTGTCTGTGTGTGTGTGAGTGAGTATGTGTGGTGTCTGTGTGTGTGTGAGAGTGAGTATGTGTGGTGTCTGTGTGTGTGTGTGAGTGAGTATGTGTGGTGTCTGTGTGTGTGTGTGAGTGAGTATGTGTGGTGTCTGTGTGTGTGTGTGAGTGAGTATGTGTGGTGTCTGTGTGTGTGAGAGAGTGAGTATGTGTGGTGTCTGTGTGTGTGTGAGTGAGTATGTGTGGTGTCTGTGTGTGTGAGAGTGAGTATGTGTGGTGTCTGTGTGTGTGTGAGAGTGAGTATGTGTGGTGTCTGTGTGTGTGTGAGAGTGAGTATGTGTGGTGTTTGTGTGTGTGTGAGAGTGAGTATGTGTGGTGTCTGTGTGTGTGAGTGAGTGAGTATGTGTGGTGTCTGTGTGTGTCTGTGTGTGAGTATGTGTGGTGTCTGTGTGTGTGAGTGAGTGAGTATGTGTGGTGTCTGTGTGTGTCTGTGTGTGAGTATGTGTGGTGTCTGTGTGTGTGAGAGAGTGAGTATGTGTGGTGTCTGTGTGTGTCTGTGTGTGTGTGTGTGAGTATGTGTGGTGTCTGTGTGTGTGAGAGTGAGTATGTGTGGTGTCTGTGTGTGTGTGTGAGTATGTGTGGTGTCTGTGTGTGTGTGTGAGAGTGAGTATGTGTGGTGTCTGTGTGTGTGAGAGAGTGAGTATGTGTGGTGTCTGTGTGTGTGAGAGAGTGAGTATGTGTGGTGTCTGTGTGTGTGAGTGAGTATGTGTGGTGTCTGTGTGTGTGAGAGTGAGTATGTGTGGTGTCTGTGTGTGTGTGAGTGAGTGAGTATGTGTGGTGTCTGTGTGTGTGAGTGAGTATGTGTGGTGTCTGTGTGTGTGTGAGTGAGTGAGTATGTGTGGTGTCTGTGTGTGAGAGAGAGTGAGTATGTGTGGTGTCTGTGTGTGTGTGTGAGTGAGTATGTGTGGTGTCTGTGTGTGTGTGTGTGAGTATGTGTGGTGTCTGTGTGTGAGAGTGAGTATGTGTGGTGTCTGTGTGTGTGTGTGAGTGAGTATGTGTGGTGTCTGTGTGTGTGTGTGAGTGAGTATGTGTGGTGTCTGTGTGTGTGTGTGAGTGAGTATGTGTGGTGTGAGTGAGTATGTGTGGTGTCTGTGTGTGTGAGAGTGAGTATGTGTGGTGTCTGTGTTTGTGAGTGAGTGAGTATGTGTGGTGTCTGTGTGTGTGTGAGTGAGTATGTGTGGTGTCTGTGTGTGTGAGAGAGTGAGTATGTGTGGTGTCTGTGTGTGTGAGAGTGAGTATGTGTGGTGTCTGTGTGTGTGTGTGAGTGAGTATGTGTGGTGTCTGTGTGTGTGTGAGAGTGAGTATGTGTGGTGTCTGTGTGTGTGAGAGTGAGTATGTGTGGTGTCTGTGTGTGTATGAGAGTCAGTATGTGTGGTGTCTGTGTGTGTGTGAGTGAGTATGTGTGGTGTCTGTGTGTGTGTGAGTGAGTATGTGTGGTGTCTGTGTGTGTGTGTGAGAGTGAGTATGTGTGGTGTCTGTACGTGTGTGAGAGTGAGTATATGTGGTGTCTGTGTGTGTGAGAGAGTGAGTATGTGTGGTGTCTGTGTGTGTGTGTGAGTATGTGTGGTGTCTGTGTGTGTGTGAGAGAGTGAGTATGTGTGGTGTCTGTGTGTGTGAGAGAGTGAGTATGTGTGGTGTCTGTGTGTGTGAGAGAGTGAGTATGTGTGGTGTCTGTGTGTGTGAGTGAGTGAGTATGTGTGGTGTCTGTGTGTGTGTGTGAGTGAGTATGTGTGGTGTCTGTGTGTGAGTGTGTGAGTATGTGTGGTGTCTGTGTGTGTGTGTGAGAGTATGTGTGGTGTCTGTGTGTGTGTGTGTGAGTATGTGTGGTGTCTGTGTGTGTGTGTGAGAGTATGTGTGGTGTCTGTGTGTGTGTGTGTGAGTATGTGTGGTGTCTGTGTGTGTGAGAGAGTGAGTATGTGTGGTGTCTGTGTGTGTGAGAGTGAGTATGTGTGGTGTCTGTGTGTGTGTGTGAGAGTGAGTATGTGTGGTGTCTGTACGTGTGTGAGAGTGAGTATGTGTGGTGTCTGTGTGTGTGAGTGAGTGAGTATGTGTGGTGTCTGTGTGTGTGTGAGAGAGTGAGTATGTGTGGTGTCTGTGTGTGTGTGTGTGAGTATGTGTGGTGTCTGTGTGTGTGTGAGAGTGAGTATGTGTGGTGTCTGTGTGTGTGTGAGTGAGTGAGTATGTGTGGTGTCTGTACGTGTGTGAGAGTGAGTATGTGTGGTGTCTGTGTGTGAGAGTGAGTATGTGTGGTGTCTGTGTGTGTGTGTGAGTATGTGTGGTGTCTGTACGTGTGTGAGAGTGAGTATGTGTGGTGTCTGTGTGTGTGTGTGAGTGAGTATGTGTGGTGTCTGTGTGTGTGTGAGTGAGTATGTGTGGTGTCTGTGTGTGTGTGTGAGTATGTGTGGTGTCTGTGTGTGTGTGAGAGTGAGTATGTGTGGTGTCTGTGTGTGTGTGAGAGTGAGTATGTGTGGTGTCTGTGTGTGTGAGAGTGAGTATGTGTGGTGTCTGTGTGTGTGAGAGTATGTGTGGTGTCTGTGTGTGAGTGAGTGAGTATGTGTGGTGTCTGTGTGTGTGTGTGAGTGAGTATGTGTGGTGTCTGTGTGTGAGTGAGTGAGTATGTGTGGTGTCTGTGTGTGTGAGAGTGAGTATGTGTGGTGTCTGTGTGTGTGAGAGTATGTGTGGTGTCTGTGTGTGAGTGAGTGAGTATGTGTGGTGTCTGTGTGTGTGTGAGTATGTGTGGTGTCTGTGTGTGTGTGAGAGTGAGTATGTGTGGTGTCTGTGTGTGTGAGAGAGTGAGTATGTGTGGTGTCTGTGTGTGTGAGTGAGTATGTGTGGTGTCTGTGTGTGTGAGAGTGAGTATGTGTGGTGTCTGTGTGTGTGTGAGTGAGTGAGTATGTGTGGTGTCTGTGTGTGTGAGTGAGTATGTGTGGTGTCTGTGTGTGTGTGAGTGAGTGAGTATGTGTGGTGTCTGTGTGTGAGAGAGAGTGAGTATGTGTGGTGTCTGTGTGTGTGTGTGAGTGAGTATGTGTGGTGTCTGTGTGTGTGTGTGTGAGTATGTGTGGTGTCTGTGTGTGAGAGTGAGTATGTGTGGTGTCTGTGTGTGTGTGTGAGTGAGTATGTGTGGTGTCTGTGTATGTGTGTGAGTGAGTATGTGTGGTGTCTGTGTGTGTGTGTGAGTGAGTATGTGTGG
This sequence comes from Chiloscyllium punctatum, assembly GCF_047496795.1. Lineage (NCBI taxonomy): Eukaryota > Metazoa > Chordata > Chondrichthyes > Orectolobiformes > Hemiscylliidae > Chiloscyllium > Chiloscyllium punctatum. Next base: position 13,102,720 of record NC_092791.1, on the reverse strand, counting down.
TGTCTGTGTGTGTGTGAGTGAGTATGTGTGGTGTCTGTGTGTGTGAGAGTGAGTATGTGTGGTGTCTGTGTTTGTGAGTGAGTGAGTATGTGTGGTGTCTGTGTGTGTGAGTGAGTATGTGTGGTGTCTGTGTGTGTATGAGAGTCAGTATGTGTGGTGTCTGTGTGTGTGTGAGTGAGTATGTGTGGTGTCTGTGTGTGTGTGAGTGAGTATGTGTGGTGTCTGTGTGTGTGTGAGAGTGAGTATGTGTGGTGTCTGTGTGAGAGTGAGTATGTGTGGTGTCTGTGTGTGTGAGAGAGTGAGTATGTGTGGTGTCTGTGTGTGTGAGAGTGAGTATGTGTGGTGTCTGTGTGTGTGTGAGAGTATGTGTGGTGTCTGTGTGTGTGAGAGTGAGTATGTGTGGTGTCTGTGTGTGTGAGAGTGAGTATGTGTGGTGTCTGTGTGTGTGTGTGAGTATGTGTGGTGTCTGTGTGTGTGTGAGAGAGTGAGTATGTGTGGTGTCTGTGTGTGTGAGAGAGTGAGTATGTGTGGTGTCTGTGTGTGTGAGAGAGTGAGTATGTGTGGTGTCTGTGTGTGTGAGTGAGTGAGTATGTGTGGTGTCTGTGTGTGTGTGTGAGTGAGTATGTGTGGTGTCTGTGTGTGAGTGTGTGAGTATGTGTGGTGTCTGTGTGTGTGTGTGAGAGTATGTGTGGTGTCTGTGTCTGTGTGTGTGAGTATGTGTGGTGTCTGTGTGTGTGTGTGAGAGTATGTGTGGTGTCTGTGTGTGTGTGTGTGAGTATGTGTGGTGTCTGTGTGTGTGAGAGAGTGAGTATGTGTGGTGTCTGTGTGTGTGAGAGTGAGTATGTGTGGTGTCTGTGTGTGTGTGTGAGAGTGAGTATGTGTGGTGTCTGTACGTGTGTGAGAGTGAGTATGTGTGGTGTCTGTGTGTGTGAGTGAGTGAGTATGTGTGGTGTCTGTGTGTGTGTGAGAGAGTGAGTATGTGTGGTGTCTGTGTGTGTGTGTGTGAGTATGTGTGGTGTCTGTGTGTGTGTGAGAGTGAGTATGTGTGGTGTCTGTGTGTGTGTGAGTGAGTGAGTATGTGTGGTGTCTGTACGTGTGTGAGAGTGAGTATGTGTGGTGTCTGTGTGTGAGAGTGAGTATGTGTGGTGTCTGTGTGTGTGTGTGAGTATGTGTGGTGTCTGTACGTGTGTGAGAGTCAGTATGTGTGGTGTCTGTGTGTGTGTGTGAGTGAGTATGTGTGGTGTCTGTGTGTGTGTGAGTGAGTATGTGTGGTGTCTGTGTGTGTGTGTGAGTATGTGTGGTGTCTGTGTGTGTGTGAGAGTGAGTATGTGTGGTGTCTGTGTGTGTGTGAGAGTGAGTATGTGTGGTGTCTGTGTGTGTGAGAGTGAGTATGTGTGGTGTCTGTGTGTGTGAGAGTATGTGTGGTGTCTGTGTGTGAGTGAGTGAGTATGTGTGGTGTCTGTGTGTGTGTGAGAGTGAGTATGTGTGGTGTCTGTGTGTGAGTGAGTGAGTATGTGTGGTGTCTGTGTGTGTGAGAGTGAGTATGTGTGGTGTCTGTGTGTGTGAGAGTATGTGTGGTGTCTGTGTGTGAGTGAGTGAGTATGTGTGGTGTCTGTGTGTGTGTGAGTATGTGTGGTGTCTGTGTGTGTGTGAGAGTGAGTATGTGTGGTGTCTGTGTGTGTGAGAGTGAGTATGTGTGGTGTCTGTGTGTGTGTGTGTGTGAGTATGTGTGGTGTCTGTGTGTGTGTGAGAGTGAGTATGTGTGGTGTGTGTGTGTGTGTGAGAGTGAGTATGTGTGGTGTCTGTGTGTGTGTGAGTGAGTATGTGTGGTGTCTGTGTGTGTGAGAGTGAGTATGTGTGGTGTCTGTGTGTGTGTGAGTGAGTATGTGTGGTGTCTGTGTGTGTGTGAGAGTGAGTATGTGTGGTGTCTGTGTGTGTGTGAGTGAGTATGTGTGGTGTCTGTGTGTGTGTGAGAGTGAGTATGTGTGGTGTCTGTGTGTGAGTGAGTGAGTATGTGTGGTGTCTGTGTGTGTGAGAGTGAGTATGTGTGGTGTCTGAGTGTGTGTGAGAGTGAGTATGTGTGGTGTCTGTGTGTGTGAGAGTGAGTATGTGTGGTGTCTGTGTGTGTGAGAGTATGTGTGGTGTCTGTGTGTGAGTGAGTGAGTATGTGTGGTGTTTGTGTGTGTGTGAGAGTGAGTATGTGTGGTGTCTGTGTGTGAGTGAGTGAGTATGTGTGGTGTCTGTGTGTGTGAGAGTGAGTATGTGTGGTGTCTGTGTGTGTGTGAGAGTGAGTATGTGTGGTGTCTGTGTGTGTGTGTGAGTGAGTATGTGTGGTGTCTGTGTGTGTGTGAGAGTGAGTATGTGTGGTGTCTGTGTGTGTGAGTATGTGTGGTGTCTGTGTGTGAGAGAGTGAGTATGTGTGGTGTCTGTGTGTGTGAGAGAGTGAGTATGTGTGGTGTATGTGTGTGTGTGTGAGTATGTGTGGTGTCTGTGTGTGTGTGAGAGTGAGTATGTGTGGTGTCTGTGTGTGTGAGAGAGTGAGTATGTGTGGTGTCTGTGTGTGTGTGAGAGTGAGTATGTGTGGTGTCTGTGTGTGTGTGAGAGTGAGTATGTGTGGTGTCTGTGTGTGTGTGAGAGTGAGTATGTGTGGTGTCTGTGTGTGTGTGAGTGAGTATGTGTGGTGTCTGTGTGTGTGTGAGAGTGAGTATGTGTGGTGTCTGTGTGTGTGTGAGAGTGAGTATGTGTGGTGTCTGTGTGTGTGTGAGTGAGTATGTGTGGTGTCTGTGTGTGTGTGAGTGAGTGAGTATGTGTGGTGTCTGTGTGTGTGAGAGAGTGAGTATGTGTGGTGTCTGTGTGTGTGAGAGTGAGTATGTGTGGTGTCTGTGTGTGAGTGAGTATGTGTGGTGTCTGTGTGTGTGAGAGTGAGTATGTGTGGTGTCTGTGTGTGTGTGAGTATGTGTGGTGTCTGTGTGTGTGTGAGAGTGAGTATGTGTGGTGTCTGTGTGTGTGTGAGAGTGAGTATGTGTTGTGTCTGTGTGTGTGTGAGTGAGTATGTGTGGTGTCTGTGTGTGTGTGAGAGTGAGTATGTGTGGTGTCTGTGTGTGAGTGAGTGAGTATGTGTGGTGTCTGTGTGTGTGAGAGTGAGTATGTGTGGTGTCTGTGTGTGTGTGAGAGTGAGTATGTGTGGTGTCTGTGTGTGTGAGAGTGAGTATGTGTGGTGTCTGTGTGTGTGAGAGTATGTGTGGTGTCTGTGTGTGAGTGAGTGAGTATGTGTGGTGTCTGTGTGTGTGTGAGAGTGAGTATGTGTGGTGTCTGTGTGTGAGTGAGTGAGTATGTGTGGTGTCTGTGTGTGTGAGAGAGTGAGTATGTGTGGTGTCTGTGTGTGTGTGTGAGAGTGAGTATGTGTGGTGTCTGTGTGTGTGAGAGTATGTGTGGTGTCTGTGTGTGTGAGAGAGTGAGTATGTGTGGTGTCTGTGTGTGTGTGTGAGTGAGTATGTGTGGTGTCTGTGTGTGTGAGAGAGTGAGTATGTGTGGTGTCTGTGTGTGTGAGAGAGTGAGTATGTGTGGTGTCTGTGTGTGTGAGAGTGAGTATGTGTGGTGTCTGTGTGTTTGAGTGAGTGAGTATGTGTGGTGTCTGTGTGTGTGTGAGAGTGAGTATGTGTGGTGTCTGTGTGTGTGTGTGTGAGTATGTGTGGTGTCTGTGTGTGTGTGAGTGAGTATGTGTGGTGTCTGTGTGTGTGTGAGAGTATGTGTGGTGTCTGTGTGTGTGAGAGAGTGAGTATGTGTGGTGTCTGTGTGTGTGTGAGTGAGTATGTGTGGTGTCTGTGTGTGTGTGTGAGAGAGTGAGTATGTGTGGTGTCTGTGTGTGTGTGTGTGAGTATGTGTGAGAGTATGTGTGGTGTCTGTGTGTGAGTGAGTGAGTATGTGTGGTGTCTGTGTGTGTGAGTGAGTATGTGTGGTGTCTGTGTGTGTGTGAGAGTATGTGTGGTGTCTGTGTGTGTGTGAGAGTATGTGTGGTGTCTGTGTGAGAGAGTGAGTATGTGTGGTGTCTGTGTGTGAGTGAGTGAGTATGTGTGGTGTCTGTGTGTGTGAGAGTGAGTATGTGTGGTGTCTGTGTGTGTGAGTGAGTATGTGTGCTGTCTGTGTGTGTGAGAGTGAGTATGTGTGGTGTCTGTGTGTGTGAATGAGTATGTGTGGTGTCTGTGTGTGTGTGAGAGTATGTGTGGTGTCTGTGTGAGTGAGTGAGTATGTGTTGTGTCTGTGTGTGTGAGTGAGTATGTGTGGTGTCTGTGTGTGTGTGTGTGAGTATGTGTGGTGTCTGTGTGTGTGTGAGAGTGAGTATGTGTGGTGTCTGTGTGTGAGTGAGTGAGTATGTGTGGTGTCTGTGTGTGTGTGTGAGAGTATGTGTGGTGTCTGTGTGTGTGAGAGTGAGTATGTGTGGTGTCTGTGTGTGTGAGTGAGTATGTGTGGTGTCTGTGTGAGAGAGTGAGTATGTGTGGTGTCTGTGTGTGTGAGAGTGAGTATGTGTGGTGTCTGTGTGTGTGAGTGAGTATGTGTGGTGTCTGTGTGTGTGTGAGAGTGAGTATGTGTGGTGTCTGTGTGTGTGAGAGTGAGTATGTGTGGTGTCTGTGTGTGTGAGTGAGTGAGTATGTGTGGTGTCTGTGTGTGTGTGTGAGTATGTGTGGTGTCTGTGTGTGTGTGAGAGTGAGTATGTGTGGTGTCTGTGTGTGTGAGAGTGAGTATGTGTGGTGTCTGTGTGTGTGAGAGAGTGAGTATGTGTGGTGTCTGTGTGTGTGAGAGAGTGAGTATGTGTGGTGTCTGTGTGTGTGTGTGTGAGTATGTGTGGTGTCTGTGTGTGTGTGAGTATGTGTGGTGTCTATGTGTGAGTGAGTGAGTATGTGTGGTGTCTGTGTGTGTGTGAGAGTATGTGTGGTGTCTGTGTGTGTGAGAGAGTGAGTATGTGTGGTGTCTGTGTGTGTGAGAGTGAGTATGTGTGGTGTCTGTGTGTGTGAGAGTGAGTATGTGTGGTGTCTGTGTGTGAGTGAGTGAGTATGTGTGGTGTCTGTGTGTGTGTGAGAGTGAGTATGTGTGGTGTCTGTGTGTGTGAGAGTGAGTATGTGTGGTGTCTGTGTGTGTGAGAGAGTGAGTATGTGTGGTGTCTGTGTGTGTGAGAGTATGTGTGGTGTCTGTGTGTGAGTGAGTGAGTATGTGTGGTGTCTGTGTGTGTGTGAGAGTATGTGTGGTGTCTGTGTGTGTGAGAGTGAGTATGTGTGGTGTCTGTGTGTGTGTGAGAGTGAGTATGTGTGGTGTCTGTGTGTGTGTGTGTGTGAGTATGTGTGGTGTCTGTGTGTGTGTGAGAGTGAGTATGTGTGGTGTCTGTGTGTGTGTGAGAGTGAGTATGTGTGGTGTCTGTGTGTGTGTGTGTGTGAGTATGTGTGGTGTCTGTGTGTGTGTGAGAGTGAGTATGTGTGGTGTCTGTGTGTGTGTGAGAGTATGTGTGGTGTCTGTGTGTGTGTGTGTGAGTATGTGTGGTGTCTGTGTGTGTGTGAGTATGTGTGGTGACTGTGTGTGTGAGAGTATGTGTGGTGTCTGTGTGTGAGTGAGTGAGTATGTGTGGTGTCTGTGTGTGTGTGAGAGTGAGTATGTGTGGTGTCTGTGTGTGTGAGAGTGAGTATGTGTGGTGTCTGTGTGTGTGTGTGAGTATGTGTGGTGTCTGTGTGTGTGTGTGAGTATGTGTGGTGTCTGTGTGTGTGTGAGAGTGAGTATGTCTGGTGTCTGTGTGTGTGAGAGTGAGTATGTGTGGTGTCTGTGTGTGTGAGTGAGTATGTGTGGTGTCTGTGTGTGTGTGTGTGAGTATGTGTGGTGTCTGTGTGTGTGAGAGTGAGTATGTGTGGTGTCTGTGTGTGTGTGTGTGTGTGAGTATGTGTGGTGTCTGTGTGTGTGAGAGTGAGTATGTGTGGTGTCTGTGTGTGTGAGTGAGTGAGTATGTGTGGTGTCTGTCTGTGTGTGTGAGAGTATGTGTGGTGTCTGTGTGTGTGAGTGAGTATGTGTGGTGTCTGTGTGTGTGTGAGAGAGTGAGTATGTGTGGTATATGTGTGTGTGTGAGAGAGTATGTGTGGTGTCTGTGTGTGTGAGAGAGTGAGTATGTGTGGTGTCTGTGTGTGTGAGTATGTGTAGTGTCTGTGTGTGTGAGTATGTTTGGTGTCTGTGTGTGTGTATGTGTGGTGTCTGTGTGTGTGAGTATGTGTGGTGTCTGTGTGTGTCTGTGTGTGAGTATGTGTGGTGTCTGTGTGTGTGAGTATGTGTGGTGTCTGTGTGTGTGTGTGAGTATGTGTGGTGTCTGTGTGCGTCTGTGTGTGAGTATGTGTGGTGTCTGTGTGTGTGTGAGAGTGAGTATGTGTGGTGTCTGTGTGTGTGTGAGTATGTGTGGTGTCTGTGTGTGTGTGAGTATGTGTGGTGTCTGTGTGTGTGAGAGTATGTGTGGTGTCTGTGTGTGTCTGTGTGTGTGTGAATGAGTTTGTGTGGTGTCTGTGTGTGTATGAGAGTGAGTATGTGTGGTGTCTGTGTGTGTCTGTGTGTGTGTGAGTATGTGTGGTGTCTGTGTGTGTGAGAGTGAGTATGTGTGGTGTCTGTGTGTGTGTGAGTGAGTATGTGTGGTGTCTGTGTGTGTGAGAGTGAGTATGTGTGGTGTCTGTGTGTGTCTGTGTGTGAGTATGTGTGGTGTCTGTGTGTGTCTGTGTGTGTGTGTGTGAGTATGTGTGGTGTCTGTGTGTGTGAGAGTATGTGTGGTGTCTGTGTGTGAGAGTGAGTATGTGTGGTGTCTGTGTGTGTGTGTGTGAGTATGTGTGGTGTCTGTGTGTGTGTGAGAGTGAGTATGTGTGGTGTCTGTGTGTGTGAGAGAGTGAGTATGTGTGGTGTCTGTGTGTGTGAGAGTGAGTATGTGTGGTGTCTGTATGTGTGTGAGAGTGAGTATGTGTGGTGTCTGTGTGTGAGTGAGTATGTGTGGTGTCTGTGTGTGTGTGTGAGTATGTGTGGTGTCTGTGTGTGTGTGTGAGTATGTGTGGTGTCTGTGTGTGTGAGAGAGTGAGTATGTGTGGTGTCTGTGTGTGTGAGTGAGTGAGTATGTGTGGTGTCTGTGTGTGTGTGTGTGAGTATGTGTGGTGTCTGTGTGTGTGAGAGTATGTGTGGTGTCTGTGTGTGTCTGTGTGTGTGTGAGTGAGTTTGTGTGGTGTCTGTGTGTGTATGAGAGTGAGTATGTGTGGTGTCTGTGTGTATGAGAGTGAGTATGTGTGGTGTCTGTGTGTGTGAGAGTATGTGTGGTGTCTGTGTGTGTATGAGAGTGAGTATGTGTGGTGTCTGTGTGTGTCTGTGTGTGTGTGAGTGTGTGTGGTGTCTGTGTGTGTGAGAGTGAGTATGTGTGGTGTCTGTGTGTGTGAGAGTGAGTATGTGTGGTGTCTGTGTGTGTGTGAGTGAGTATGTGTGGTGTCTGTGTGTGTGAGAGTGAGTATGTGTGGTGTCTGTGTGTGAGTATGTGTGGTGTCTGTGTGTGTCTGTGTGTGTGTGTGTGAGTATGTGTGGTGTCTGTGTGTGTGAGAGTATGTGTGGTGTCTGTGTGTGAGAGTGAGTATGTGTGGTGTCTGTGTGTGTGTGTGTGTGAGTATGTGTGGTGTCTGTGTGTGTGTGAGAGTGAGTATGTGTGGTGTCTGTGTGTGTGAGAGAGTGAGTATGTGTGGTGTCTGTGTGTGTGAGAGTGAGTATGTGTGGTGTCTGTGTGTGTGTGAGTATGTGTGGTGTCTGTGTGTGTGTGAGTATGTGTGGTGTCTGTGTGTGTGTGAGTATGTGTGGTGTCTGTGTGTGTGTGAGTATGTGTGGTGTCTGTGTGTGTGAGAGAGTGAGTATGTGTGGTGTCTGTGTCTGTGTGTGAGTGAGTATGTGTGGTGTCTGTGTGTGTGTGAGTATGTGTGGTGTCTGTGTGTGTGTGAGTATGTGTGGTGTCTGTGTGTGTGAGAGAGTGAGTATGTGTGGTGTCTGTGTCTGTGTGTGAGTGAGTATGTGTGGTGTCTGTGTGTGTCTGTGTGTGTGTGTGTGAGTATGTGTGGTGTCTGTGTGTGTGAGAGTATGTGTGGTGTCTGTGTGTGTCTGTGTGTGTGTGAGTGAGTATGTGTGGTGTCTGTGTGTGTATGAGAGTGAGTATGTGTGGTGTCTTTGTGTGTCTGTGTGTGTGTGAGTATGTGTGGTGTCTGTGTGTGTGAGAGTGAGTATGTGTGGTGTCTGTGTGTGTGTGAGTGAGTATGTGTGGTGTCTGTGTGTGTGTGTGTGTGTGAGTATGTGTGGTGTCTGTGTGTGTGTGAGAGTGAGTATGTGTGGTGTCTGTGTGTGTGTGAGAGTGAGTATGTGTGGTGTCTGTGTGTGTTAGAGTGAGTATGTGTGGTGTCTGTGTGTGTGAGAGTGAGTATGTGTGGTGTCTGTGTGTGTCTGTGTGTGAGTATGTGTGGTGTCTGTGTGTGTCTGTGTGTGTGTGTGTGAGTATGTGTGGTGTCTGTGTGTGTGAGAGTATGTGTGGTGTCTGTGTGTGTGTGAGAGTGAGTATGTGTGGTGTCTGTGTGTGTGTGAGTGAGTATGTGTGGTGTCTGTGTGTGTGTGAGAGTGAGTATGTGTGGTGTCTGTATGTGTGTGAGAGTGAGTATGTGTGGTGTCTGTGTGTGAGTGAGTATGTGTGGTGTCTGTGTGTGTCTGTGTGTGTGTGTGTGAGTATGTGTGGTGTCTGTGTGTGTGAGAGTATGTGTGGTGTCTGTGTGTGTCTGTGTGTGTGTGAGTGAGTATGTGTGGTGTCTGTGTGTGTATGAGAGTGAGTATGTGTGGTGTCTGTGTGTGTCTGTGTGTGTGTGTGTGAGTATGTGTGGTGTCTGTGTGTGTGAGAGTGAGTATGTGTGGTGTCTGTGTGTGTGAGAGTGAGTATGTGTGGTGTCTGTGTGTGTGTGAGTGAGTATGTGTGGTGTCTGTGTGTGTGAGAGTGAGTATGTGTGGTGTCTGTGTGTGTCTGTGTGTGAGTATGTGTGGTGTCTGTGTGTGTGTGTGAGTATGTGTGGTGTCTGTGTGTGTGTGTGAGTATGTGTGGTGTCTGTGTGTGTGTGAGTGAGTATGTGTGGTGTCTGTGTGTGTGAGTGAGTGAGTATGTGTGGTGTCTGTGTGAGAGAGTGAGTATGTGTGGTGTCTGTGTGTGTGTGTGAGTATGTGTGGTGTCTGTGTGTGTGTGTGAGTGAGTATGTGTGGTGTCTGTGTGTGTGAGAGAGTGAGTATGTGTGGTGTCTGTGTGTGAGTGAGTGAGTATGTGTGGTGTCTGTGTGTGTGTGTGAGAGTGAGTATGTGTGGTGTCTGTGTGTGTGTGAGAGTGAGTATGTGTGGTGTCTGTGTGTGTGTGAGAGTGAGTATGTGTGGTGTCTGTGTGTGTGAGAGAGTGAGTATGTGTGGTGTCTGTGTGTGAGAGAGAGTGAGTATGTGTGGTGTCTGTGTGTGTGTGAGAGTGAGTATGTGTGGTGTCTGTGTGTGTGAGAGAGTGAGTATGTGTGGTGTCTGTGTGTGTGAGAGTGAGTATGTGTGGTGTCTGTGTGTGTGTGAGAGTGAGTATGTGTGGTGTCTGTGTGTGTGTGAGAGTGAGTATGTGTGGTGTCTGTGTGTGTGTGAGTGAGTATGTGTGGTGTCTGTGTGTGTGAGTGAGTGAGTATGTGTGGTGTCTGTGTGTGTGAGAGAGTGAGTATGTGTGGTGTCTGTGTGTGTCTGTGTGTGTGAGTATGTGTGGTGTCTGTGTGTGTGAGAGAGTGAGTATGTGTGGTGTCTGTGTGTGTGAGAGTGAGTATGTGTGGTGTCTGTGTGTGTGTGAGTATGTGTGGTGTCTGTGTGTGTGTGAGAGTGAGTATGTGTGGTGTCTGTGTGTGTGAGAGTGAGTATGTGTGGTGTCTGTGTGTGAGAGTGAGTATGTGTGGTGTCTGTGTGTGAGAGAGTGAGTATGTGTGGTGTCTGTGTGTGTGAGAGTGAGTATGTGTGGTGTCTGTGTGTGAGTGAGTATGTGTGGTGTCTGTGTGTGTGAGAGTGAGTATGTGTGGTGTCTGTGTGTGTGTGAGTATGTGTGGTGTCTGTGTGTGTGTGAGCATGTGTGGTGTCTGTGTGTGTGTGAGAGTGAGTATGTGTGGTGTCTGTGTGAGTGTGTGAGTATGTGTGGTGTCTGTGTGTGTGTGAGAGTGAGTATGTGTGGTGTCTGTGTGTGTGAGAGAGTGAGTATGTGTGGTGTCTGTGTGTGTGAGAGTGAGTATGTGTGGTGTCTGTGTGTGTGAGTGAGAGTGAGTATGTGTGGTGTCTGTGTGTGTGTGAGAGAGTGAGTATGTGTGGTGTCTGTGTGTGTGAGTGAGTATGTGTGGTGTCTGTGTGTGTGTGAGAGTATGTGTGGTGTCTGTGTGTGTGTGTGTGAGTATGTGTGGTGTCTGTACGTGTGTGTGTGTGAGTATGTGTGGAGTCTGTGTGTGTGAGAGAGTGAGTATGTGTGGTGTCTGTGTGTGTGAGTGAGTATGTGTGGTGTCTGTGTGTGTGTGAGAGTGAGTATGTGTGGTGTCTGTGTGTGTGTGAGTGAGTATGTGTGGTGTCTGTGTGTGTGTGAGAGTGAGTATGTGTGGTGTCTGTGTGTGTGTGTGAGTGAGTATGTGTGGTGTCTGTGTGTGTGTGTGAGTGAGTATGTGTGGTGTCTGTGTGTGTGTGTGAGTGAGTATGTGTGGTGTCTGTGTGTGTGAGAGAGTGAGTATGTGTGGTGTCTGTGTGTGTGTGAGTGAGTATGTGTGGTGTCTGTGTGTGTGAGAGTGAGTATGTGTGGTGTCTGTGTGTGTGTGAGAGTGAGTATGTGTGGTGTCTGTGTGTGTGTGAGAGTGAGTATGTGTGGTGTTTGTGTGTGTGTGAGAGTGAGTATGTGTGGTGTCTGTGTGTGTGAGTGAGTGAGTATGTGTGGTGTCTGTGTGTGTCTGTGTGTGAGTATGTGTGGTGTCTGTGTGTGTGAGTGAGTGAGTATGTGTGGTGTCTGTGTGTGTCTGTGTGTGAGTATGTGTGGTGTCTGTGTGTGTGAGAGAGTGAGTATGTGTGGTGTCTGTGTGTGTCTGTGTGTGTGTGTGTGAGTATGTGTGGTGTCTGTGTGTGTGAGAGTGAGTATGTGTGGTGTCTGTGTGTGTGTGTGAGTATGTGTGGTGTCTGTGTGTGTGTGTGAGAGTGAGTATGTGTGGTGTCTGTGTGTGTGAGAGAGTGAGTATGTGTGGTGTCTGTGTGTGTGAGAGAGTGAGTATGTGTGGTGTCTGTGTGTGTGAGTGAGTATGTGTGGTGTCTGTGTGTGTGAGAGTGAGTATGTGTGGTGTCTGTGTGTGTGTGAGTGAGTGAGTATGTGTGGTGTCTGTGTGTGTGAGTGAGTATGTGTGGTGTCTGTGTGTGTGTGAGTGAGTGAGTATGTGTGGTGTCTGTGTGTGAGAGAGAGTGAGTATGTGTGGTGTCTGTGTGTGTGTGTGAGTGAGTATGTGTGGTGTCTGTGTGTGTGTGTGTGAGTATGTGTGGTGTCTGTGTGTGAGAGTGAGTATGTGTGGTGTCTGTGTGTGTGTGTGAGTGAGTATGTGTGGTGTCTGTGTGTGTGTGTGAGTGAGTATGTGTGGTGTCTGTGTGTGTGTGTGAGTGAGTATGTGTGGTGTGAGTGAGTATGTGTGGTGTCTGTGTGTGTGAGAGTGAGTATGTGTGGTGTCTGTGTTTGTGAGTGAGTGAGTATGTGTGGTGTCTGTGTGTGTGTGAGTGAGTATGTGTGGTGTCTGTGTGTGTGAGAGAGTGAGTATGTGTGGTGTCTGTGTGTGTGAGAGTGAGTATGTGTGGTGTCTGTGTGTGTGTGTGAGTGAGTATGTGTGGTGTCTGTGTGTGTGTGAGAGTGAGTATGTGTGGTGTCTGTGTGTGTGAGAGTGAGTATGTGTGGTGTCTGTGTGTGTATGAGAGTCAGTATGTGTGGTGTCTGTGTGTGTGTGAGTGAGTATGTGTGGTGTCTGTGTGTGTGTGAGTGAGTATGTGTGGTGTCTGTGTGTGTGTGTGAGAGTGAGTATGTGTGGTGTCTGTACGTGTGTGAGAGTGAGTATATGTGGTGTCTGTGTGTGTGAGAGAGTGAGTATGTGTGGTGTCTGTGTGTGTGTGTGAGTATGTGTGGTGTCTGTGTGTGTGTGAGAGAGTGAGTATGTGTGGTGTCTGTGTGTGTGAGAGAGTGAGTATGTGTGGTGTCTGTGTGTGTGAGAGAGTGAGTATGTGTGGTGTCTGTGTGTGTGAGTGAGTGAGTATGTGTGGTGTCTGTGTGTGTGTGTGAGTGAGTATGTGTGGTGTCTGTGTGTGAGTGTGTGAGTATGTGTGGTGTCTGTGTGTGTGTGTGAGAGTATGTGTGGTGTCTGTGTGTGTGTGTGTGAGTATGTGTGGTGTCTGTGTGTGTGTGTGAGAGTATGTGTGGTGTCTGTGTGTGTGTGTGTGAGTATGTGTGGTGTCTGTGTGTGTGAGAGAGTGAGTATGTGTGGTGTCTGTGTGTGTGAGAGTGAGTATGTGTGGTGTCTGTGTGTGTGTGTGAGAGTGAGTATGTGTGGTGTCTGTACGTGTGTGAGAGTGAGTATGTGTGGTGTCTGTGTGTGTGAGTGAGTGAGTATGTGTGGTGTCTGTGTGTGTGTGAGAGAGTGAGTATGTGTGGTGTCTGTGTGTGTGTGTGTGAGTATGTGTGGTGTCTGTGTGTGTGTGAGAGTGAGTATGTGTGGTGTCTGTGTGTGTGTGAGTGAGTGAGTATGTGTGGTGTCTGTACGTGTGTGAGAGTGAGTATGTGTGGTGTCTGTGTGTGAGAGTGAGTATGTGTGGTGTCTGTGTGTGTGTGTGAGTATGTGTGGTGTCTGTACGTGTGTGAGAGTGAGTATGTGTGGTGTCTGTGTGTGTGTGTGAGTGAGTATGTGTGGTGTCTGTGTGTGTGTGAGTGAGTATGTGTGGTGTCTGTGTGTGTGTGTGAGTATGTGTGGTGTCTGTGTGTGTGTGAGAGTGAGTATGTGTGGTGTCTGTGTGTGTGTGAGAGTGAGTATGTGTGGTGTCTGTGTGTGTGAGAGTGAGTATGTGTGGTGTCTGTGTGTGTGAGAGTATGTGTGGTGTCTGTGTGTGAGTGAGTGAGTATGTGTGGTGTCTGTGTGTGTGTGTGAGTGAGTATGTGTGGTGTCTGTGTGTGAGTGAGTGAGTATGTGTGGTGTCTGTGTGTGTGAGAGTGAGTATGTGTGGTGTCTGTGTGTGTGAGAGTATGTGTGGTGTCTGTGTGTGAGTGAGTGAGTATGTGTGGTGTCTGTGTGTGTGTGAGTATGTGTGGTGTCTGTGTGTGTGTGAGAGTGAGTATGTGTGGTGTCTGTGTGTGTGAGAGAGTGAGTATGTGTGGTGTCTGTGTGTGTGAGTGAGTATGTGTGGTGTCTGTGTGTGTGAGAGTGAGTATGTGTGGTGTCTGTGTGTGTGTGAGTGAGTGAGTATGTGTGGTGTCTGTGTGTGTGAGTGAGTATGTGTGGTGTCTGTGTGTGTGTGAGTGAGTGAGTATGTGTGGTGTCTGTGTGTGAGAGAGAGTGAGTATGTGTGGTGTCTGTGTGTGTGTGTGAGTGAGTATGTGTGGTGTCTGTGTGTGTGTGTGTGAGTATGTGTGGTGTCTGTGTGTGAGAGTGAGTATGTGTGGTGTCTGTGTGTGTGTGTGAGTGAGTATGTGTGGTGTCTGTGTATGTGTGTGAGTGAGTATGTGTGGTGTCTGTGTGTGTGTGTGAGTGAGTATGTGTGGTGTCTGTGTGTGTGTGAGTGAGTATGTGTGGTGTCTGTGTGTGTGAGAGTGAGTATGTGTGGTGTCTGTGTTTGTGAGTGAGTGAGTATGTGTGGTGTCTGTGTGTGTGAGTGAGTATGTGTGGTGTCTGTGTGTGTATGAGAGTCAGTATGTGTGGTGTCTGTGTGTGTGTGAGTGAGTATGTGTGGTGTCTGTGTGTGTGTGAGTGAGTATGTGTGGTGTCTGTGTGTGTGTGAGAGTGAGTATGTGTGGTGTCTGTGTGAGAGTGAGTATGTGTGGTGTCTGTGTGTGTGAGAGAGTGAGTATGTGTGGTGTCTGTGTGTGTGAGAGTGAGTATGTGTGGTGTCTGTGTGTGTGTGAGAGTATGTGTGGTGTCTGTGTGTGTGAGAGTGAGTATGTGTGGTGTCTGTGTGTGTGAGAGTGAGTATGTGTGGTGTCTGTGTGTGTGTGTGAGTATGTGTGGTGTCTGTGTGTGTGTGAGAGAGTGAGTATGTGTGGTGTCTGTGTGTGTGAGAGAGTGAGTATGTGTGGTGTCTGTGTGTGTGAGAGAGTGAGTATGTGTGGTGTCTGTGTGTGTGAGTGAGTGAGTATGTGTGGTGTCTGTGTGTGTGTGTGAGTGAGTATGTGTGGTGTCTGTGTGTGAGTGTGTGAGTATGTGTGGTGTCTGTGTGTGTGTGTGAGAGTATGTGTGGTGTCTGTGTCTGTGTGTGTGAGTATGTGTGGTGTCTGTGTGTGTGTGTGAGAGTATGTGTGGTGTCTGTGTGTGTGTGTGTGAGTATGTGTGGTGTCTGTGTGTGTGAGAGAGTGAGTATGTGTGGTGTCTGTGTGTGTGAGAGTGAGTATGTGTGGTGTCTGTGTGTGTGTGTGAGAGTGAGTATGTGTGGTGTCTGTACGTGTGTGAGAGTGAGTATGTGTGGTGTCTGTGTGTGTGAGTGAGTGAGTATGTGTGGTGTCTGTGTGTGTGTGAGAGAGTGAGTATGTGTGGTGTCTGTGTGTGTGTGTGTGAGTATGTGTGGTGTCTGTGTGTGTGTGAGAGTGAGTATGTGTGGTGTCTGTGTGTGTGTGAGTGAGTGAGTATGTGTGGTGTCTGTACGTGTGTGAGAGTGAGTATGTGTGGTGTCTGTGTGTGAGAGTGAGTATGTGTGGTGTCTGTGTGTGTGTGTGAGTATGTGTGGTGTCTGTACGTGTGTGAGAGTCAGTATGTGTGGTGTCTGTGTGTGTGTGTGAGTGAGTATGTGTGGTGTCTGTGTGTGTGTGAGTGAGTATGTGTGGTGTCTGTGTGTGTGTGTGAGTATGTGTGGTGTCTGTGTGTGTGTGAGAGTGAGTATGTGTGGTGTCTGTGTGTGTGTGAGAGTGAGTATGTGTGGTGTCTGTGTGTGTGAGAGTGAGTATGTGTGGTGTCTGTGTGTGTGAGAGTATGTGTGGTGTCTGTGTGTGAGTGAGTGAGTATGTGTGGTGTCTGTGTGTGTGTGAGAGTGAGTATGTGTGGTGTCTGTGTGTGAGTGAGTGAGTATGTGTGGTGTCTGTGTGTGTGAGAGTGAGTATGTGTGGTGTCTGTGTGTGTGAGAGTATGTGTGGTGTCTGTGTGTGAGTGAGTGAGTATGTGTGGTGTCTGTGTGTGTGTGAGTATGTGTGGTGTCTGTGTGTGTGTGAGAGTGAGTATGTGTGGTGTCTGTGTGTGTGAGAGTGAGTATGTGTGGTGTCTGTGTGTGTGTGTGTGTGAGTATGTGTGGTGTCTGTGTGTGTGTGAGAGTGAGTATGTGTGGTGTGTGTGTGTGTGTGAGAGTGAGTATGTGTGGTGTCTGTGTGTGTGTGAGTGAGTATGTGTGGTGTCTGTGTGTGTGAGAGTGAGTATGTGTGGTGTCTGTGTGTGTGTGAGTGAGTATGTGTGGTGTCTGTGTGTGTGTGAGAGTGAGTATGTGTGGTGTCTGTGTGTGTGTGAGTGAGTATGTGTGGTGTCTGTGTGTGTGTGAGAGTGAGTATGTGTGGTGTCTGTGTGTGAGTGAGTGAGTATGTGTGGTGTCTGTGTGTGTGAGAGTGAGTATGTGTGGTGTCTGAGTGTGTGTGAGAGTGAGTATGTGTGGTGTCTGTGTGTGTGAGAGTGAGTATGTGTGGTGTCTGTGTGTGTGAGAGTATGTGTGGTGTCTGTGTGTGAGTGAGTGAGTATGTGTGGTGTTTGTGTGTGTGTGAGAGTGAGTATGTGTGGTGTCTGTGTGTGAGTGAGTGAGTATGTGTGGTGTCTGTGTGTGTGAGAGTGAGTATGTGTGGTGTCTGTGTGTGTGTGAGAGTGAGTATGTGTGGTGTCTGTGTGTGTGTGTGAGTGAGTATGTGTGGTGTCTGTGTGTGTGTGAGAGTGAGTATGTGTGGTGTCTGTGTGTGTGAGTATGTGTGGTGTCTGTGTGTGAGAGAGTGAGTATGTGTGGTGTCTGTGTGTGTGAGAGAGTGAGTATGTGTGGTGTATGTGTGTGTGTGTGAGTATGTGTGGTGTCTGTGTGTGTGTGAGAGTGAGTATGTGTGGTGTCTGTGTGTGTGAGAGAGTGAGTATGTGTGGTGTCTGTGTGTGTGTGAGAGTGAGTATGTGTGGTGTCTGTGTGTGTGTGAGAGTGAGTATGTGTGGTGTCTGTGTGTGTGTGAGAGTGAGTATGTGTGGTGTCTGTGTGTGTGTGAGTGAGTATGTGTGGTGTCTGTGTGTGTGTGAGAGTGAGTATGTGTGGTGTCTGTGTGTGTGTGAGAGTGAGTATGTGTGGTGTCTGTGTGTGTGTGAGTGAGTATGTGTGGTGTCTGTGTGTGTGTGAGTGAGTGAGTATGTGTGGTGTCTGTGTGTGTGAGAGAGTGAGTATGTGTGGTGTCTGTGTGTGTGAGAGTGAGTATGTGTGGTGTCTGTGTGTGTGAGTGAGTATGTGTGGTGTCTGTGTGTGTGTGAGAGTGAGTATGTGTGGTGTCTGTGTGTGTGAGAGTGAGTATGTGTGGTGTCTGTGTGTGTGAGTGAGTGAGTATGTGTGGTGTCTGTGTGTGTGTGTGAGTATGTGTGGTGTCTGTGTGTGTGTGAGAGTGAGTATGTGTGGTGTCTGTGTGTGTGAGAGTGAGTATGTGTGGTGTCTGTGTGTGTGAGAGAGTGAGTATGTGTGGTGTCTGTGTGTGTGAGAGAGTGAGTATGTGTGGTGTCTGTGTGTGTGTGAGTATGTGTGGTGTCTGTGTGTGTGTGAGAGTGAGTATGTGTGGTGTCTGTGTGTGTGTGAGAGTGAGTATGTGTTGTGTCTGTGTGTGTGTGAGTGAGTATGTGTGGTGTCTGTGTGTGTGTGAGAGTGAGTATGTGTGGTGTCTGTGTGTGAGTGAGTGAGTATGTGTGGTGTCTGTGTGTGTGAGAGTGAGTATGTGTGGTGTCTGTGTGTGTGTGAGAGTGAGTATGTGTGGTGTCTGTGTGTGTGAGAGTGAGTATGTGTGGTGTCTGTGTGTGTGAGAGTATGTGTGGTGTCTGTGTGTGAGTGAGTGAGTATGTGTGGTGTCTGTGTGTGTGTGAGAGTGAGTATGTGTGGTGTCTGTGTGTGAGTGAGTGAGTATGTGTGGTGTCTGTGTGTGTGAGAGAGTGAGTATGTGTGGTGTCTGTGTGTGTGTGTGAGAGTGAGTATGTGTGGTGTCTGTGTGTGTGAGAGTATGTGTGGTGTCTGTGTGTGTGAGAGAGTGAGTATGTGTGGTGTCTGTGTGTGTGTGTGAGTGAGTATGTGTGGTGTCTATGTGTGTGAGAGAGTGAGTATGTGTGGTGTCTGTGTGTGTGAGAGAGTGAGTATGTGTGGTGTCTGTGTGTGTGAGAGTGAGTATGTGTGGTGTCTGTGTGTTTGAGTGAGTGAGTATGTGTGGTGTCTGTGTGTGTGTGAGAGTGAGTATGTGTGGTGTCTGTGTGTGTGTGTGTGAGTATGTGTGGTGTCTGTGTGTGTGTGAGTGAGTATGTGTGGTGTCTGTGTGTGTGTGAGAGTATGTGTGGTGTCTGTGTGTGTGAGAGAGTGAGTATGTGTGGTGTCTGTGTGTGTGTGAGTGAGTATGTGTGGTGTCTGTGTGTGTGTGTGAGAGAGTGAGTATGTGTGGTGTCTGTGTGTGTGTGTGTGAGTATGTGTGAGAGTATGTGTGGTGTCTGTGTGTGAGTGAGTGAGTATGTGTGGTGTCTGTGTGTGTGAGTGAGTATGTGTGGTGTCTGTGTGTGTGTGAGAGTATGTGTGGTGTCTGTGTGTGTGTGAGAGTATGTGTGGTGTCTGTGTGAGAGAGTGAGTATGTGTGGTGTCTGTGTGTGAGTGAGTGAGTATGTGTGGTGTCTGTGTGTGTGAGAGTGAGTATGTGTGGTGTCTGTGTGTGTGAGTGAGTATGTGTGCTGTCTGTGTGTGTGAGAGTGAGTATGTGTGGTGTCTGTGTGTGTGAATGAGTATGTGTGGTGTCTGTGTGTGTGTGAGAGTATGTGTGGTGTCTGTGTGAGTGAGTGAGTATGTGTTGTGTCTGTGTGTGTGAGTGAGTATGTGTGGTGTCTGTGTGTGTGTGTGTGAGTATGTGTGGTGTCTGTGTGTGTGTGAGAGTGAGTATGTGTGGTGTCTGTGTGTGAGTGAGTGAGTATGTGTGGTGTCTGTGTGTGTGTGTGAGAGTATGTGTGGTGTCTGTGTGTGTGAGAGTGAGTATGTGTGGTGTCTGTGTGTGTGAGTGAGTATGTGTGGTGTCTGTGTGAGAGAGTGAGTATGTGTGGTGTCTGTGTGTGTGAGAGTGAGTATGTGTGGTGTCTGTGTGTGTGAGTGAGTATGTGTGGTGTCTGTGTGTGTGTGAGAGTGAGTATGTGTGGTGTCTGTGTGTGTGAGAGTGAGTATGTGTGGTGTCTGTGTGTGTGAGTGAGTGAGTATGTGTGGTGTCTGTGTGTGTGTGTGAGTATGTGTGGTGTCTGTGTGTGTGTGAGAGTGAGTATGTGTGGTGTCTGTGTGTGTGAGAGTGAGTATGTGTGGTGTCTGTGTGTGTGAGAGAGTGAGTATGTGTGGTGTCTGTGTGTGTGAGAGAGTGAGTATGTGTGGTGTCTGTGTGTGTGTGTGTGAGTATGTGTGGTGTCTGTGTGTGTGTGAGTATGTGTGGTGTCTATGTGTGAGTGAGTGAGTATGTGTGGTGTCTGTGTGTGTGTGAGAGTATGTGTGGTGTCTGTGTGTGTGAGAGAGTGAGTATGTGTGGTGTCTGTGTGTGTGAGAGTGAGTATGTGTGGTGTCTGTGTGTGTGAGAGTGAGTATGTGTGGTGTCTGTGTGTGAGTGAGTGAGTATGTGTGGTGTCTGTGTGTGTGTGAGAGTGAGTATGTGTGGTGTCTGTGTGTGTGAGAGTGAGTATGTGTGGTGTCTGTGTGTGTGAGAGAGTGAGTATGTGTGGTGTCTGTGTGTGTGAGAGTATGTGTGGTGTCTGTGTGTGAGTGAGTGAGTATGTGTGGTGTCTGTGTGTGTGTGAGAGTATGTGTGGTGTCTGTGTGTGTGAGAGTGAGTATGTGTGGTGTCTGTGTGTGTGTGAGAGTGAGTATGTGTGGTGTCTGTGTGTGTGTGTGTGTGAGTATGTGTGGTGTCTGTGTGTGTGTGAGAGTGAGTATGTGTGGTGTCTGTGTGTGTGTGAGAGTGAGTATGTGTGGTGTCTGTGTGTGTGTGTGTGTGAGTATGTGTGGTGTCTGTGTGTGTGTGAGAGTGAGTATGTGTGGTGTCTGTGTGTGTGTGAGAGTATGTGTGGTGTCTGTGTGTGTGTGTGTGAGTATGTGTGGTGTCTGTGTGTGTGTGAGTATGTGTGGTGACTGTGTGTGTGAGAGTATGTGTGGTGTCTGTGTGTGAGTGAGTGAGTATGTGTGGTGTCTGTGTGTGTGTGAGAGTGAGTATGTGTGGTGTCTGTGTGTGTGAGAGTGAGTATGTGTGGTGTCTGTGTGTGTGTGTGAGTATGTGTGGTGTCTGTGTGTGTGTGTGAGTATGTGTGGTGTCTGTGTGTGTGTGAGAGTGAGTATGTCTGGTGTCTGTGTGTGTGAGAGTGAGTATGTGTGGTGTCTGTGTGTGTGAGTGAGTATGTGTGGTGTCTGTGTGTGTGTGTGTGAGTATGTGTGGTGTCTGTGTGTGTGAGAGTGAGTATGTGTGGTGTCTGTGTGTGTGTGTGTGTGTGAGTATGTGTGGTGTCTGTGTGTGTGAGAGTGAGTATGTGTGGTGTCTGTGTGTGTGAGTGAGTGAGTATGTGTGGTGTCTGTCTGTGTGTGTGAGAGTATGTGTGGTGTCTGTGTGTGTGAGTGAGTATGTGTGGTGTCTGTGTGTGTGTGAGAGAGTGAGTATGTGTGGTATATGTGTGTGTGTGAGAGAGTATGTGTGGTGTCTGTGTGTGTGAGAGAGTGAGTATGTGTGGTGTCTGTGTGTGTGAGTATGTGTAGTGTCTGTGTGTGTGAGTATGTTTGGTGTCTGTGTGTGTGTATGTGTGGTGTCTGTGTGTGTGAGTATGTGTGGTGTCTGTGTGTGTCTGTGTGTGAGTATGTGTGGTGTCTGTGTGTGTGAGTATGTGTGGTGTCTGTGTGTGTGTGTGAGTATGTGTGGTGTCTGTGTGCGTCTGTGTGTGAGTATGTGTGGTGTCTGTGTGTGTGTGAGAGTGAGTATGTGTGGTGTCTGTGTGTGTGTGAGTATGTGTGGTGTCTGTGTGTGTGTGAGTATGTGTGGTGTCTGTGTGTGTGAGAGTATGTGTGGTGTCTGTGTGTGTCTGTGTGTGTGTGAATGAGTTTGTGTGGTGTCTGTGTGTGTATGAGAGTGAGTATGTGTGGTGTCTGTGTGTGTCTGTGTGTGTCTGTGTGTGTGTGAGTATGTGTGGTGTCTGTGTGTGTGAGAGTGAGTATGTGTGGTGTCTGTGTGTGTGTGAGTGAGTATGTGTGGTGTCTGTGTGTGTGAGAGTGAGTATGTGTGGTGTCTGTGTGTGTCTGTGTGTGAGTATGTGTGGTGTCTGTGTGTGTCTGTGTGTGTGTGTGTGAGTATGTGTGGTGTCTGTGTGTGTGAGAGTATGTGTGGTGTCTGTGTGTGAGAGTGAGTATGTGTGGTGTCTGTGTGTGTGTGTGTGTGAGTATGTGTGGTGTCTGTGTGTGTGTGAGAGTGAGTATGTGTGGTGTCTGTGTGTGTGAGAGAGTGAGTATGTGTGGTGTCTGTGTGTGTGAGAGTGAGTATGTGTGGTGTCTGTATGTGTGTGAGAGTGAGTATGTGTGGTGTCTGTGTGTGAGTGAGTATGTGTGGTGTCTGTGTGTGTGTGTGAGTATGTGTGGTGTCTGTGTGTGTGTGTGAGTATGTGTGGTGTCTGTGTGTGTGAGAGAGTGAGTATGTGTGGTGTCTGTGTGTGTGAGTGAGTGAGTATGTGTGGTGTCTGTGTGTGTGTGTGTGAGTATGTGTGGTGTCTGTGTGTGTGAGAGTATGTGTGGTGTCTGTGTGTGTCTGTGTGTGTGTGAGTGAGTTTGTGTGGTGTCTGTGTGTGTATGAGAGTGAGTATGTGTGGTGTCTGTGTGTATGAGAGTGAGTATGTGTGGTGTCTGTGTGTGTGAGAGTATGTGTGGTGTCTGTGTGTGTATGAGAGTGAGTATGTGTGGTGTCTGTGTGTGTCTGTGTGTGTGTGAGTGTGTGTGGTGTCTGTGTGTGTGAGAGTGAGTATGTGTGGTGTCTGTGTGTGTGAGAGTGAGTATGTGTGGTGTCTGTGTGTGTGTGAGTGAGTATGTGTGGTGTCTGTGTGTGTGAGAGTGAGTATGTGTGGTGTCTGTGTGTGAGTATGTGTGGTGTCTGTGTGTGTCTGTGTGTGTGTGTGTGAGTATGTGTGGTGTCTGTGTGTGTGAGAGTATGTGTGGTGTCTGTGTGTGAGAGTGAGTATGTGTGGTGTCTGTGTGTGTGTGTGTGTGAGTATGTGTGGTGTCTGTGTGTGTGTGAGAGTGAGTATGTGTGGTGTCTGTGTGTGTGAGAGAGTGAGTATGTGTGGTGTCTGTGTGTGTGAGAGTGAGTATGTGTGGTGTCTGTGTGTGTGTGAGTATGTGTGGTGTCTGTGTGTGTGTGAGTATGTGTGGTGTCTGTGTGTGTGTGAGTATGTGTGGTGTCTGTGTGTGTGTGAGTATGTGTGGTGTCTGTGTGTGTGAGAGAGTGAGTATGTGTGGTGTCTGTGTCTGTGTGTGAGTGAGTATGTGTGGTGTCTGTGTGTGTGTGAGTATGTGTGGTGTCTGTGTGTGTGTGAGTATGTGTGGTGTCTGTGTGTGTGAGAGAGTGAGTATGTGTGGTGTCTGTGTCTGTGTGTGAGTGAGTATGTGTGGTGTCTGTGTGTGTCTGTGTGTGTGTGTGTGAGTATGTGTGGTGTCTGTGTGTGTGAGAGTATGTGTGGTGTCTGTGTGTGTCTGTGTGTGTGTGAGTGAGTATGTGTGGTGTCTGTGTGTGTATGAGAGTGAGTATGTGTGGTGTCTTTGTGTGTCTGTGTGTGTGTGAGTATGTGTGGTGTCTGTGTGTGTGAGAGTGAGTATGTGTGGTGTCTGTGTGTGTGTGAGTGAGTATGTGTGGTGTCTGTGTGTGTGTGTGTGTGTGAGTATGTGTGGTGTCTGTGTGTGTGTGAGAGTGAGTATGTGTGGTGTCTGTGTGTGTGTGAGAGTGAGTATGTGTGGTGTCTGTGTGTGTTAGAGTGAGTATGTGTGGTGTCTGTGTGTGTGAGAGTGAGTATGTGTGGTGTCTGTGTGTGTCTGTGTGTGAGTATGTGTGGTGTCTGTGTGTGTCTGTGTGTGTGTGTGTGAGTATGTGTGGTGTCTGTGTGTGTGAGAGTATGTGTGGTGTCTGTGTGTGTGTGAGAGTGAGTATGTGTGGTGTCTGTGTGTGTGTGAGTGAGTATGTGTGGTGTCTGTGTGTGTGTGAGAGTGAGTATGTGTGGTGTCTGTATGTGTGTGAGAGTGAGTATGTGTGGTGTCTGTGTGTGAGTGAGTATGTGTGGTGTCTGTGTGTGTCTGTGTGTGTGTGTGTGAGTATGTGTGGTGTCTGTGTGTGTGAGAGTATGTGTGGTGTCTGTGTGTGTCTGTGTGTGTGTGAGTGAGTATGTGTGGTGTCTGTGTGTGTATGAGAGTGAGTATGTGTGGTGTCTGTGTGTGTCTGTGTGTGTGTGTGTGAGTATGTGTGGTGTCTGTGTGTGTGAGAGTGAGTATGTGTGGTGTCTGTGTGTGTGAGAGTGAGTATGTGTGGTGTCTGTGTGTGTGTGAGTGAGTATGTGTGGTGTCTGTGTGTGTGAGAGTGAGTATGTGTGGTGTCTGTGTGTGTCTGTGTGTGAGTATGTGTGGTGTCTGTGTGTGTGTGTGAGTATGTGTGGTGTCTGTGTGTGTGTGTGAGTATGTGTGGTGTCTGTGTGTGTGTGAGTGAGTATGTGTGGTGTCTGTGTGTGTGAGTGAGTGAGTATGTGTGGTGTCTGTGTGAGAGAGTGAGTATGTGTGGTGTCTGTGTGTGTGTGTGAGTATGTGTGGTGTCTGTGTGTGTGTGTGAGTGAGTATGTGTGGTGTCTGTGTGTGTGAGAGAGTGAGTATGTGTGGTGTCTGTGTGTGAGTGAGTGAGTATGTGTGGTGTCTGTGTGTGTGTGTGAGAGTGAGTATGTGTGGTGTCTGTGTGTGTGTGAGAGTGAGTATGTGTGGTGTCTGTGTGTGTGTGAGAGTGAGTATGTGTGGTGTCTGTGTGTGTGAGAGAGTGAGTATGTGTGGTGTCTGTGTGTGAGAGAGAGTGAGTATGTGTGGTGTCTGTGTGTGTGTGAGAGTGAGTATGTGTGGTGTCTGTGTGTGTGAGAGAGTGAGTATGTGTGGTGTCTGTGTGTGTGAGAGTGAGTATGTGTGGTGTCTGTGTGTGTGTGAGAGTGAGTATGTGTGGTGTCTGTGTGTGTGTGAGAGTGAGTATGTGTGGTGTCTGTGTGTGTGAGAGAGTGAGTATGTGTGGTGTCTGTGTGTGTCTGTGTGTGTGAGTATGTGTGGTGTCTGTGTGTGTGAGAGAGTGAGTATGTGTGGTGTCTGTGTGTGTGAGAGTGAGTATGTGTGGTGTCTGTGTGTGTGTGAGTATGTGTGGTGTCTGTGTGTGTGTGAGAGTGAGTATGTGTGGTGTCTGTGTGTGTGAGAGTGAGTATGTGTGGTGTCTGTGTGTGAGAGTGAGTATGTGTGGTGTCTGTGTGTGAGAGAGTGAGTATGTGTGGTGTCTGTGTGTGTGAGAGTGAGTATGTGTGGTGTCTGTGTGTGAGTGAGTATGTGTGGTGTCTGTGTGTGTGAGAGTGAGTATGTGTGGTGTCTGTGTGTGTGTGAGTATGTGTGGTGTCTGTGTGTGTGTGAGTATGTGTGGTGTCTGTGTGTGTGTGAGAGTGAGTATGTGTGGTGTCTGTGTGAGTGTGTGAGTATGTGTGGTGTCTGTGTGTGTGTGAGAGTGAGTATGTGTGGTGTCTGTGTGTGTGTGAGTGAGTATGTGTGGTGTCTGTGTGTGTGAGTATGTGTGGTGTCTGTGTGTGTGTGAGTGAGTATGTGTGGTGTCTGTGTGTGTGAGTATGTGTGGTGTCTGTGTGTGTGTGAGTGAGTATGTGTGGTGTCTGTGTGTGTGTGAGAGTGAGTATGTGTGGTGTCTGTGTGTGTGTGAGAGTGAGTATGTGTGGTGTCTGTGTGTGTGTGTGAGTATGTGTGGTGTCTGTGTGTGAGTGAGTGAGTATGTGTGGTGTCTGTGTGTGAGAGTGAGTATGTGTGGTGTCTGTGTGTGTGTGAGTATGTGTGGTGTCTGTGTGTGTGAGAGAGTGAGTATGTGTGGTGTCTGTGTGTGTGAGAGTGAGTATGTGTGGTGTCTGTGTGTGTGTGAGAGTGAGTATGTGTGGTGTGTGTGTGTGTGTGTGTGTGTGAGTATGTGTGGTGTCTGTGTGTGTGAGAGTGAGTATGTGTGGTGTCTGTGTGTGTGTGAGTATGTGTGGTGTCTGTGTGTGTGTGAGAGTGAGTATGTGTGGTGTCTGTGTGTGTGTGAGAGTGAGTATGTGTGGTTTCTGTGTGTGTGTGAGAGTGAGTATGTGTGGTGTCTGTGTGTGTGTGAGTGAGTATGTGTGGTGTCTGTGTGTGTGTGAGAGTGAGTATGTGTGGTGTCTGTGTGTGAGTGAGTGAGTATGTGTGGTGTCTGTGTGTGAGAGTGAGTATGTGTGGTGTCTGTGTGTGTGTGAGTGAGTATGTGTGGTGTCTGTGTGTGTGTGAGAGTGAGTATGTGTGGTGTCTGTGTGTGTGTGAGAGTGAGTATGTGTGGTGTCTGTGTGTGTGAGAGTGAGTATGTGTGGTGTCTGTGTGTGTGTGAGTGAGTATGTGTGGTGTCTGTGTGTGTGAGAGAGTGAGTATGTGTGGTGTCTGTGTGTGTGAGAGTGAGTATGTGTGGTGTCTGTGTGTGTGAGAGTATGTGTGGTGTCTGTGTGTGTGAGAGTGAGTATGTGTGGTGTCTGTGTGTGAGTGAGTGAGTATGTGTGGTGTCTGTGTGTGTGAGAGAGTGAGTATGTGTGGTGTCTGTGTGTGTGAGAGTGAGTATGTGTGGTGTCTGTGTGTGTGAGAGTATGTGTGGTGTCTGTGGGTGAGTGAGTGAGTATGTGTGGTGTCTGTGTGTGAGTATGTGTGGTGTCTGTGTGTGTGTGTGAGAGTGAGTATGTGTGGTGTCTGTGTGTGAGTGAGTATGTGTGGTGTCTGTGTGTGAGTGAGTGAGTATGTGTGGTGTCTGTGTGAGAGAGTGAGTATGTGTGGTGTCTGTGTGTGTGTGTGAGTATGTGTGGTGTCTGTGTGTGTGTGTGAGTGAGTATGTGTGGTGTCTGTGTGTGTGAGTGAGTATGTGTGGTGTCTGTGTGTGTGAGTGAGTGAGTATGTGTGGTGTCTGTGTGTGTGAGAGAGTGAGTATGTGTGGTGTCTGTGTGTGTGTGTGTGAGTATGTGTGGTGTCTGTGTGTGTGTGTGAGTATGTGTGGTGTCTGTGTGTGTGAGTGAGTGAGTATGTGTGGTGTCTGTGTGTGTGAGAGAGTGAGTATGTGTGGTGTCTGTGTGTGTGTGTGAGAGTGAGTATGTGTGGTGTCTGTGTGTGTGTGTGAGAGTGAGTATGTGTGGTGTCTGTGTGTGTGTGTGAGAGTGAGTATGTGTGGTGTCTGTGTGTGTGTGTGAGAGTGAGTATGTGTGGTGTTTGTGTGTGTGTGTGAGAGTGAGTATGTGTGGTGTCTGTGTGTGTGAGAGTATGTGTGGTGTCTGTGTGTGTGAGAGAGTGAGTATGTGTGGTGTCTGTGTGTGTGTGTGTGAGTATGTGTGGTGTCTGTGTGTGTGTGTGAGTATGTGTGGTGTCTGTGTGTGTGTGTGAGAGTGAGTATGTGTGGTGTCTGTGTGTGTGAGAGAGTGAGTATGTGTGGTGTCTGTGTGTGTGAGAGAGTGAGTATGTGTGGTGTCTGTGTGTGTGAGAGAGTGAGTATGTGTGGTGTCTGTGTGTGTGAGAGAGTGAGTATGTGTGGTGTCTGTGTGTGTGAGAGAGTGAGTATGTGTGGTGTCTGTGTGTGTGTGAGTGAGTATGTGTGGTGTCTGTGTGTGTGTGTGAGAGAGTGAGTATGTGTGGTGTCTGTGTGTGTGTGTGAGTGAGTATGTGTGGTGTCTGTGTGTGTGAGAGAGTGAGTATGTGTGGTGTCTGTGTGTGTGTGAGAGTATGTGTGGTGTCTGTGTGTGTGAGAGTGAGTATGTGTGGTGTCTGTGTGTGTGAGTGAGTATGTGTGGTGTCTGTGTGTGTGAGAGTGAGTATGTGTGGTGTCTGTGTGTGTGAGAGTGAGTATGTGTGGTGTCTGTGTGTGTGAGTGAGTATGTGTGGTGTCTGCGTGTGTGTGAGTGAGTATGTGTGGTGTCTGTGTGAGAGAGTGAGTATGTGTGGTGTCTGTGTGTGTGTGAGTGAGTATGTGTGGTGTCTGTGTGTGTGAGAGTGAGTATGTGTGGTGTCTGTGTGTGTGAGTGAGTATGTGTGGTGTCTGTGTGTGTGAGAGTGAGTATGTGTGGTGTCTGTGTGTGTGAGTGAGTATGTGTGGTGTCTGTGTGTGTGAGAGTGAGTATGTGTGGTGTCTGTGTGTGAGTGAGAGTGAGTATGTGTGGTGTCTGTGTGTGTGAGTGAGTATGTGTGGTGTCTGTGTGTGTCTGTGTGTGAGTATGTGTGGTGTCTGTGTGTGTGAGTGAGTGAGTATGTGTGGTGTCTGTGTGTGTGTGAGAGTGAGTATGTGTGGTGTCTGTGTGTGTGTGAGAGTGAGTATGTGTGGTGTCTGTGTGTGTCTGTGTGTGAGTATGTGTGGTGTCTGTGTGTGTGAGTGAGTGAGTATGTGTGGTGTCTGTGTGTGTGTGAGAGTGAGTATGTGTGGTGTCTGTGTGTGTCTGTGTGTGAGTATGTGTGGTGTCTGTGTGTGTGAGTGAGTGAGTATGTGTGGTGTCTGTGTGTGTGTGTGAGTATGTGTGGTGTCTGTGTGTGTGTGAGAGTGAGTATGTGTGGTGTCTGTGTGTGTGAGAGTGAGTATGTGTGGTGTCTGTGTGTGTGTGAGTATGTGTGGTGTCTGTATGTGAGTGAGTGAGTATGTGTGGTGTCTGTGTGTGAGTGAGTGAGTATGTGTGGTGTCTGTGTGTGTGTGAGAGTGAGTATGTGTGGTGTCTGTGTGTGTGAGAGTGAGTATGTGTGGTGTCTGTGTGTGAGTGTGTGAGTATGTGTGGTGTCTGTGTGTGTGTGAGAGTATGTGTGGTGTCTGTGTGTGTGAGAGAGTGAGTATGTGTGGTGTCTGTGTGTGTGAGAGTGAGTATGTGTGGTGTCTGTGTGTGTGAGAGTGAGTATGTGTGGTGTCTGTGTGTGAGTGAGTGAGTATGTGTGGTGTCTGTGTGTGTGTGAGAGTGAGTATGTGTGGTGTCTGTGTGTGTGAGAGTGAGTATGTGTGGTGTCTGTGTGTGTGAGAGAGTGAGTATGTGTGGTGTCTGTGTGTGTGAGAGTATGTGTGGTGTCTGTGTGTGAGTGAGTGAGTATGTGTGGTGTCTGTGTGTGTGTGAGAGTATGTGTGGTGTCTGTGTGTGTGAGAGTGAGTATGTGTGGTGTCTGTGTGTGTGTGAGAGTGAGTATGTGTGGTGTCTGTGTGTGTGTGTGTGTGAGTATGTGTGGTGTCTGTGTGTGTGTGAGAGTGAGTATGTGTGGTGTCTGTGTGTGTGTGAGAGTGAGTATGTGTGGTGTCTGTGTGTGTGTGTGTGTGAGTATGTGTGGTGTCTGTATGTGTGTGAGAGTGAGTATGTGTGGTGTCTGTGTGTGTGTGAGAGTATGTGTGGTGTCTGTGTGTGTGTGTGTGAGTATGTGTGGTGTCTGTGTGTGTGTGAGTATGTGTGGTGTCTGTGTGTGTGAGAGTATGTGTGGTGTCTGTGTGTGAGTGAGTGAGTATGTGTGGTGTCTGTGTGTGTGTGAGAGTGAGTATGTGTGGTGTCTGTGTGTGTGAGAGTGAGTATGTGTGGTGTCTGTGTGTGTGTGTGAGTATGTGTGGTGTCTGTGTGTGTGTGTGAGTATGTGTGGTGTCTGTGTGTGTGTGAGAGTGAGTATGTCTGGTGTCTGTGTGTGTGAGAGTGAGTATGTGTGGTGTCTGTGTGTGTGAGTGAGTATGTGTGGTGTCTGTGTGTGTGTGTGTGAGTATGTGTGGTGTCTGTGTGTGTGAGAGTAAGTATGTGTGGTGTCTGTGTGTGTGTGTGTGTGTGAGTATGTGTGGTGTCTGTGTGTGTGTGAGTGAGTATGTGTGGTGTCTGTGTGTGTGAGAGTGAGTATGTGTGGTGTCTGTGTGTGTGAGTGAGTGAGTATGTGTGGTGTCTGTGTGTGTGTGTATGAGTATGTGTGGTGTCTGTGTGTGTGTGAGTGAGTATGTGTGGTGTCTGTGTGTGAGTGAGTGAGTATGTGTGGTGTCTGTGTGTGTGTGAGTATGTGTGGTGTCTGTCTGTGTGTGTGAGAGTATGTGTGGTGTCTGTGTGTGTGAGTGAGTATGTGTGGTGTCTGTGTGTGTGTGAGAGAGTGAGTATGTGTGGTATATGTGTGTGTGTGAGAGAGTATGTGTGGTGTCTGTGTGTGTGAGAGAGTGAGTATGTGTGGTGTCTGTGTGTGTGAGTATGTGTAGTGTCTGTGTGTGTGAGTATGTGTGGTGTCTGTGTGTGTGTATGTGTGGTGTCTGTGTGTGTGAGTATGTGTGGTGTCTGTGTGTGTCTGTGTGTGAGTATGTGTGGTGTCTGTGTGTGTGAGTATGTGTGGTGTCTGTGTGTGTGTGTGAGTATGTGTGGTGTCTGTGTGCGTCTGTGTGTGAGTATGTGTGGTGTCTGTGTGTGTGTGAGAGTGAGTATGTGTGGTGTCTGTATGTGTGTGAGAGTGAGTATGTGTGGTGTCTGTGTGTGAGTGAGTATGTGTGGTGTCTGTGTGTGTCTGTGTGTGTGTGTGTGAGTATGTGTGGTGTCTGTGTGTGTGAGAGTATGTGTGGTGTCTGTGTGTGTCTGTGTGTGTGTGAGTGAGTTTGTGTGGTGTCTGTGTGTGTATGAGAGTGAGTATGTGTGGTGTCTGTGTGTGTCTGTGTGTGTGTGAGTATGTGTGGTGTCTGTGTGTGTGAGAGTGAGTATGTGTGGTGTCTGTGTGTGTGTGAGTGAGTATGTGTGGTGTCTGTGTGTGTGAGAGTGAGTATGTGTGGTGTCTGTGTGTGTCTGTGTGTGAGTATGTGTGGTGTCTGTGTGTGTCTGTGTGTGTGTGTGTGAGTATGTGTGGTGTCTGTGTGTGTGAGAGTATGTGTGGTGTCTGTGTGTGAGAGTGAGTATGTGTGGTGTCTGTGTGTGTGTGTGTGTGAGTATGTGTGGTGTCTGTGTGTGTGTGAGAGTGAGTATGTGTGGTGTCTGTGTGTGTGAGAGAGTGAGTATGTGTGGTGTCTGTGTGTGTGAGAGTGAGTATGTGTGGTGTCTGTGTGTGTGTGAGAGTGAGTATGTGTGGTGTCTGTGTGTGAGTGAGTAGGTGTGGTGTCTGTGTGTGTCTGTGTGTGTGTGTGTGAGTATGTGTGGTGTCTGTGTGTGTGAGAGTATGTGTGGTGTCTGTGTGTGTCTGTGTGTGTGTGAGTGAGTTTGTGTGGTGTCTGTGTGTGTATGAGAGTGAGTATGTGTGGTGTCTGTGTGTATGAGAGTGAGTATGTGTGGTGTCTGTGTGTGTGAGAGTATGTGTGGTGTCTGTGTGTGTATGAGAGTGAGTATGTGTGGTGTCTGTGTGTGTCTGTGTGTGTGTGAGTATGTGTGGTGTCTGTGTGTGTGAGAGTGAGTATGTGTGGTGTCTGTGTGTGTGTGAGTATGTGTGGTGTCTGTGTGTGTGTGAGAGTGAGTATGTGTGGTGTCTGTGTGTGTGTGAGAGTGAGTATGTGTGGTGTCTGTGTGTGTGTGAGAGTGAGTATGTGTGGTGTCTGTGTGTGTGTGAGTGAGTATGTGTGGTGTCTGTGTGTGTGTGAGAGTGAGTATGTGTGGTGTCTGTGTGTGAGTGAGTGAGTATGTGTGGTGTCTGTGTGTGAGAGTGAGTATGTGTGGTGTCTGTGTGTGTGTGAGTGAGTATGTGTGGTGTCTGTGTGTGTGTGAGAGTGAGTATGTGTGGTGTCTGTGTGTGTGTGAGAGTGAGTATGTGTGGTGTCTGTGTGTGTGAGAGTGAGTATGTGTGGTGTCTGTGTGTGTGTGAGTGAGTATGTGTGGTGTCTGTGTGTGTGAGAGAGTGAGTATGTGTGGTGTCTGTGTGTGTGAGAGTGAGTATGTGTGGTGTCTGTGTGTGTGAGAGTATGTGTGGTGTCTGTGTGTGTGAGAGTGAGTATGTGTGGTGTCTGTGTGTGAGTGAGTGAGTATGTGTGGTGTCTGTGTGTGTGAGAGAGTGAGTATGTGTGGTGTCTGTGTGTGTGAGAGTGAGTATGTGTGGTGTCTGTGTGTGTGAGAGTATGTGTGGTGTCTGTGTGTGAGTGAGTGAGTATGTGTGGTGTCTGTGTGTGAGTATGTGTGGTGTCTGTGTGTGTGTGTGAGAGTGAGTATGTGTGGTGTCTGTGTGTGAGTGAGTATGTGTGGTGTCTGTGTGTGAGTGAGTGAGTATGTGTGGTGTCTGTGTGAGAGAGTGAGTATGTGTGGTGTCTGTGTGTGTGTGTGAGTATGTGTGGTGTCTGTGTGTGTGTGTGAGTGAGTATGTGTGGTGTCTGTGTGTGTGAGTGAGTATGTGTGGTGTCTGTGTGTGTGAGTGAGTGAGTATGTGTGGTGTCTGTGTGTGTGAGAGAGTGAGTATGTGTGGTGTCTGTGTGTGTGTGTGTGAGTATGTGTGGTGTCTGTGTGTGTGTGTGAGTATGTGTGGTGTCTGTGTGTGTGAGTGAGTGAGTATGTGTGGTGTCTGTGTGTGTGAGAGAGTGAGTATGTGTGGTGTCTGTGTGTGTGTGTGAGAGTGAGTATGTGTGGTGTCTGTGTGTGTGTGTGAGAGTGAGTATGTGTGGTGTCTGTGTGTGTGTGTGAGAGTGAGTATGTGTGGTGTCTGTGTGTGTGTGTGAGAGTGAGTATGTGTGGTGTCTGTGTGTGTGTGTGAGAGTGAGTATGTGTGGTGTCTGTGTGTGTGAGAGTATGTGTGGTGTCTGTGTGTGTGAGAGAGTGAGTATGTGTGGTGTCTGTGTGTGTGTGTGTGAGTATGTGTGGTGTCTGTGTGTGTGTGTGAGTATGTGTGGTGTCTGTGTGTGTGTGTGAGAGTGAGTATGTGTGGTGTCTGTGTGTGTGAGAGAGTGAGTATGTGTGGTGTCTGTGTGTGTGAGAGAGTGAGTATGTGTGGTGTCTGTGTGTGTGTGAGTGAGTATGTGTGGTGTCTGTGTGGGTGAGAGAGTGAGTATGTGTGGTGTCTGTGTGTGTGTGAGTGAGTATGTGTGGTGTCTGTGTGTGTGTGTGAGAGAGTGAGTATGTGTGGTGTCTGTGTGTGTGTGTGAGTGAGTATGTGTGGTGTCTGTGTGTGTGAGAGAGTGAGTATGTGTGGTGTCTGTGTGTGTGTGAGAGTATGTGTGGTGTCTGTGTGTGTGAGAGTGAGTATGTGTGGTGTCTGTGTGTGTGAGTGAGTATGTGTGGTGTCTGTGTGTGTGAGAGTGAGTATGTGTGGTGTCTGTGTGTGTGAGAGTGAGTATGTGTGGTGTCTGTGTGTGTGAGTGAGTATGTGTGGTGTCTGCGTGTGTGTGAGTGAGTATGTGTGGTGTCTGTGTGAGAGAGTGAGTATGTGTGGTGTCTGTGTGTGTGTGAGTGAGTATGTGTGGTGTCTGTGTGTGTGAGAGTGAGTATGTGTGGTGTCTGTGTGTGTGAGTGAGTATGTGTGGTGTCTGTGTGTGTGAGAGTGAGTATGTGTGGTGTCTGTGTGTGTGAGTGAGTATGTGTGGTGTCTGTGTGTGTGTGAGAGTGAGTATGTGTGGTGTCTGTGTGTGAGTGAGAGTGAGTATGTGTGGTGTCTGTGTGTGTGAGTGAGTATGTGTGGTGTCTGTGTGTGTCTGTGTGTGAGTATGTGTGGTGTCTGTGTGTGTGAGTGAGTGAGTATGTGTGGTGTCTGTGTGTGTGTGAGAGTGAGTATGTGTGGTGTCTGTGTGTGTGTGAGAGTGAGTATGTGTGGTGTCTGTGTGTGTCTGTGTGTGAGTATGTGTGGTGTCTGTGTGTGTGAGTGAGTGAGTATGTGTGGTGTCTGTGTGTGTGTGAGAGTGAGTATGTGTGGTGTCTGTGTGTGTCTGTGTGTGAGTATGTGTGGTGTCTGTGTGTGTGAGTGAGTGAGTATGTGTGGTGTCTGTGTGTGTGTGTGAGTATGTGTGGTGTCTGTGTGTGTGTGAGAGTGAGTATGTGTGGTGTCTGTGTGTGTGAGAGTGAGTATGTGTGGTGTCTGTGTGTGTGTGAGTATGTGTGGTGTCTGTATGTGAGTGAGTGAGTATGTGTGGTGTCTGTGTGTGAGTGAGTGAGTATGTGTGGTGTCTGTGTGTGTGTGAGAGTGAGTATGTGTGGTGTCTGTGTGTGTGAGAGTGAGTATGTGTGGTGTCTGTGTGTGAGTGTGTGAGTATGTGTGGTGTCTGTGTGTGTGTGAGAGTATGTGTGGTGTCTGTGTGTGTGAGAGAGTGAGTATGTGTGGTGTCTGTGTGTGTGAGAGTGAGTATGTGTGGTGTCTGTGTGTGTGAGAGTGAGTATGTGTGGTGTCTGTGTGTGAGTGAGTGAGTATGTGTGGTGTCTGTGTGTGTGTGAGAGTGAGTATGTGTGGTGTCTGTGTGTGTGAGAGTGAGTATGTGTGGTGTCTGTGTGTGTGAGAGAGTGAGTATGTGTGGTGTCTGTGTGTGTGAGAGTATGTGTGGTGTCTGTGTGTGAGTGAGTGAGTATGTGTGGTGTCTGTGTGTGTGTGAGAGTATGTGTGGTGTCTGTGTGTGTGAGAGTGAGTATGTGTGGTGTCTGTGTGTGTGTGAGAGTGAGTATGTGTGGTGTCTGTGTGTGTGTGTGTGTGAGTATGTGTGGTGTCTGTGTGTGTGTGAGAGTGAGTATGTGTGGTGTCTGTGTGTGTGTGAGAGTGAGTATGTGTGGTGTCTGTGTGTGTGTGTGTGTGAGTATGTGTGGTGTCTGTGTGTGTGTGAGAGTGAGTATGTGTGGTGTCTGTGTGTGTGTGAGAGTATGTGTGGTGTCTGTGTGTGTGTGTGTGAGTATGTGTGGTGTCTGTGTGTGTGTGAGTATGTGTGGTGTCTGTGTGTGTGAGAGTATGTGTGGTGTCTGTGTGTGAGTGAGTGAGTATGTGTGGTGTCTGTGTGTGTGTGAGAGTGAGTATGTGTGGTGTCTGTGTGTGTGAGAGTGAGTATGTGTGGTGTCTGTGTGTGTGTGTGAGTATGTGTGGTGTCTGTGTGTGTGTGTGAGTATGTGTGGTGTCTGTGTGTGTGTGAGAGTGAGTATGTCTGGTGTCTGTGTGTGTGAGAGTGAGTATGTGTGGTGTCTGTGTGTGTGAGTGAGTATGTGTGGTGTCTGTGTGTGTGTGTGTGAGTATGTGTGGTGTCTGTGTGTGTGAGAGTGAGTATGTGTGGTGTCTGTGTGTGTGTGTGTGTGTGAGTATGTGTGGTGTCTGTGTGTGTGTGAGTGAGTATGTGTGGTGTCTGTGTGTGTGAGAGTGAGTATGTGTGGTGTCTGTGTGTGTGAGTGAGTGAGTATGTGTGGTGTCTGTGTGTGTGTGTATGAGTATGTGTGGTGTCTGTGTGTGTGTGAGTGAGTATGTGTGGTGTCTGTGTGTGAGTGAGTGAGTATGTGTGGTGTCTGTGTGTGTGTGAGTATGTGTGGTGTCTGTCTGTGTGTGTGAGAGTATGTGTGGTGTCTGTGTGTGTGAGTGAGTATGTGTGGTGTCTGTGTGTGTGAGTATGTGTAGTGTCTGTGTGTGTGAGTATGTGTGGTGTCTGTGTGTGTGTATGTGTGGTGTCTGTGTGTGTGAGTATGTGTGGTGTCTGTGTGTGTCTGTGTGTGAGTATGTGTGGTGTCTGTGTGTGTGAGTATGTGTGGTGTCTGTGTGTGTGTGTGTGTGAGTATGTGTGGTGTCTGTGTGTGTGTGTGAGTATGTGTGGTGTCTGTGTGCGTCTGTGTGTGAGTATGTGTGGTGTCTGTGTGTGTGTGAGAGTGAGTATGTGTGGTGTCTGTATGTGTGTGAGAGTGAGTATGTGTGGTGTCTGTGTGTGAGTGAGTATGTGTGGTGTCTGTGTGTGTCTGTGTGTGTGTGTGTGAGTATGTGTGGTGTCTGTGTGTGTGAGAGTATGTGTGGTGTCTGTGTGTGTCTGTGTGTGTGTGAGTGAGTTTGTGTGGTGTCTGTGTGTGTATGAGAGTGAGTATGTGTGGTGTCTGTGTGTGTCTGTGTGTGTGTGAGTATGTGTGGTGTCTGTGTGTGTGAGAGTGAGTATGTGTGGTGTCTGTGTGTGTGTGAGTGAGTATGTGTGGTGTCTGTGTGTGTGAGAGTGAGTATGTGTGGTGTCTGTGTGTGTCTGTGTGTGAGTATGTGTGGTGTCTGTGTGTGTCTGTGTGTGTGTGTGTGAGTATGTGTGGTGTCTGTGTGTGTGAGAGTATGTGTGGTGTCTGTGTGTGAGAGTGAGTATGTGTGGTGTCTGTGTGTGTGTGTGTGAGTATGTGTGGTGTCTGTGTGTGTGTGAGAGTGAGTATGTGTGGTGTCTGTGTGTGTGAGAGAGTGAGTATGTGTGGTGTCTGTGTGTGTGAGAGTGAGTATGTGTGGTGTCTGTGTGTGTGTGAGAGTGAGTATGTGTGGTGTCTGTGTGTGAGTGAGTAGGTGTGGTGTCTGTGTGTGTCTGTGTGTGTGTGTGTGAGTATGTGTGGTGTCTGTGTGTGTGAGAGTATGTGTGGTGTCTGTGTGTGTCTGTGTGTGTGTGAGTGAGTTTGTGTGGTGTCTGTGTGTGTATGAGAGTGAGTATGTGTGGTGTCTGTGTGTATGAGAGTGAGTATGTGTGGTGTCTGTGTGTGAGTGAGTATGTGTGGTGTCTGTGTGTGAGTGAGTGAGTATGTGTGGTGTCTGTGTGAGAGAGTGAGTATGTGTGGTGTCTGTGTGTGTGTGTGAGTATGTGTGGTGTCTGTGTGTGTGTGTGAGTGAGTATGTGTGGTGTCTGTGTGTGTGAGTGAGTATGTGTGGTGTCTGTGTGTGTGAGTGAGTGAGTATGTGTGGTGTCTGTGTGTGTGAGAGAGTGAGTATGTGTGGTGTCTGTGTGTGTGTGTGTGAGTATGTGTGGTGTCTGTGTGTGTGTGTGAGTATGTGTGGTGTCTGTGTGTGTGAGTGAGTGAGTATGTGTGGTGTCTGTGTGTGTGAGAGAGTGAGTATGTGTGGTGTCTGTGTGTGTGTGTGAGAGTGAGTATGTGTGGTGTCTGTGTGTGTGTGTGAGAGTGAGTATGTGTGGTGTCTGTGTGTGTGTGTGAGAGTGAGTATGTGTGGTGTCTGTGTGTGTGTGTGAGAGTGAGTATGTGTGGTGTCTGTGTGTGTGTGTGAGAGTGAGTATGTGTGGTGTCTGTGTGTGTGAGAGTATGTGTGGTGTCTGTGTGTGTGAGAGAGTGAGTATGTGTGGTGTCTGTGTGTGTGTGTGTGAGTATGTGTGGTGTCTGTGTGTGTGTGTGAGTATGTGTGGTGTCTGTGTGTGTGTGTGAGAGTGAGTATGTGTGGTGTCTGTGTGTGTGAGAGAGTGAGTATGTGTGGTGTCTGTGTGTGTGAGAGAGTGAGTATGTGTGGTGTCTGTGTGTGTGTGAGTGAGTATGTGTGGTGTCTGTGTGGGTGAGAGAGTGAGTATGTGTGGTGTCTGTGTGTGTGTGAGTGAGTATGTGTGGTGTCTGTGTGTGTGTGTGAGAGAGTGAGTATGTGTGGTGTCTGTGTGTGTGTGTGAGTGAGTATGTGTGGTGTCTGTGTGTGTGAGAGAGTGAGTATGTGTGGTGTCTGTGTGTGTGAGAGTGAGTATGTGTGGTGTCTGTGTGTGTGAGTGAGTATGTGTGGTGTCTGCGTGTGTGTGAGTGAGTATGTGTGGTGTCTGTGTGAGAGAGTGAGTATGTGTGGTGTCTGTGTGTGTGTGAGTGAGTATGTGTGGTGTCTGTGTGTGTGAGAGTGAGTATGTGTGGTGTCTGTGTGTGTGAGTGAGTATGTGTGGTGTCTGTGTGTGTGAGAGTGAGTATGTGTGGTGTCTGTGTGTGTGAGTGAGTATGTGTGGTGTCTGTGTGTGTGTGAGAGTGAGTATGTGTGGTGTCTGTGTGTGAGTGAGAGTGAGTATGTGTGGTGTCTGTGTGTGTGAGTGAGTATGTGTGGTGTCTGTGTGTGTCTGTGTGTGAGTATGTGTGGTGTCTGTGTGTGTGAGTGAGTGAGTATGTGTGGTGTCTGTGTGTGTGTGAGAGTGAGTATGTGTGGTGTCTGTGTGTGTGTGAGAGTGAGTATGTGTGGTGTCTGTGTGTGTCTGTGTGTGAGTATGTGTGGTGTCTGTGTGTGTGAGTGAGTGAGTATGTGTGGTGTCTGTGTGTGTGTGAGAGTGAGTATGTGTGGTGTCTGTGTGTGTCTGTGTGTGAGTATGTGTGGTGTCTGTGTGTGTGAGTGAGTGAGTATGTGTGGTGTCTGTGTGTGTGTGTGAGTATGTGTGGTGTCTGTGTGTGTGTGAGAGTGAGTATGTGTGATGTCTGTGTGTGTGAGAGTGAGTATGTGTGGTGTCTGTGTGTGTGTGAGTATGTGTGGTGTCTGTATGTGAGTGAGTGAGTATGTGTGGTGTCTGTGTGTGAGTGAGTGAGTATGTGTGGTGTCTGTGTGTGTGTGAGAGTGAGTATGTGTGGTGTCTGTGTGTGTGAGAGTGAGTATGTGTGGAGTCTGTGTGTGAGTGTGTGAGTATGTGTGGTGTCTGTGTGTGTGTGAGAGTATGCGTGGTGTCTGTGTGTGTGAGAGAGTGAGTATGTGTGGTGTCTGTGTGTGTGAGAGTGAGTATGTGTGGTGTCTGTGTGTGTGAGAGTGAGTATGTGTGGTGTCTGTGTGTGAGTGAGTGAGTATGTGTGGTGTCTGTGTGTGTGTGAGAGTGAGTATGTGTGGTGTCTGTGTGTGTGAGAGTGAGTATGTGTGGTGTCTGTGTGTGTGAGAGAGTGAGTATGTGTGGTGTCTGTGTGTGTGAGAGTATGTGTGGTGTCTGTGTGTGAGTGAGTGAGTATGTGTGGTGTCTGTGTGTGTGTGAGAGTATGTGTGGTGTCTGTGTGTGTGAGAGTGAGTATGTGTGGTGTCTGTGTGTGTGTGAGAGTGAGTATGTGTGGTGTCTGTGTGTGTGTGTGTGTGAGTATGTGTGGTGTCTGTGTGTGTGTGAGAGTGAGTATGTGTGGTGTCTGTGTGTGTGTGAGAGTGAGTATGTGTGGTGTCTGTGTGTGTGTGTGTGTGAGTATGTGTGGTGTCTGTGTGTGTGTGAGAGTGAGTATGTGTGGTGTCTGTGTGTGTGTGAGAGTATGTGTGGTGTCTGTGTGTGTGTGTGTGAGTATGTGTGGTGTCTGTGTGTGTGTGAGTATGTGTGGTGTCTGTGTGTGTGAGAGTATGTGTGGTGTCTGTGTGTGAGTGAGTGAGTATGTGTGGTGTCTGTGTGTGTGTGAGAGTGAGTATGTGTGGTGTCTGTGTGTGTGAGAGTGAGTATGTGTGGTGTCTGTGTGTGTGTGTGAGTATGTGTGGTGTCTGTGTGTGTGTGTGAGTATGTGTGGTGTCTGTGTGTGTGTGAGAGTGAGTATGTCTGGTGTCTGTGTGTGTGAGAGTGAGTATGTGTGGTGTCTGTGTGTGTGAGTGAGTATGTGTGGTGTCTGTGTGTGTGTGTGTGAGTATGTGTGGTGTCTGTGTGTGTGAGAGTGAGTATGTGTGGTGTCTGTGTGTGTGTGTGTGTGTGAGTATGTGTGGTGTCTGTGTGTGTGTGAGTGAGTATGTGTGGTGTCTGTGTGTGTGAGAGTGAGTATGTGTGGTGTCTGTGTGTGTGAGTGAGTGAGTATGTGTGGTGTCTGTGTGTGTGTGTATGAGTATGTGTGGTGTCTGTGTGTGTGTGAGTGAGTATGTGTGGTGTCTGTGTGTGAGTGAGTGAGTATGTGTGGTGTCTGTGTGTGTGTGAGTATGTGTGGTGTCTGTCTGTGTGTGTGAGAGTATGTGTGGTGTCTGTGTGTGTGAGTGAGTATGTGTGGTGTCTGTGTGTGTGTGAGAGAGTGAGTATGTGTGGTATATGTGTGTGTGTGAGAGAGTATGTGTGGTGTCTGTGTGTGTGAGTGAGTGAGTATGTGTGGTGTCTGTGTGTGTGAGTATGTGTAGTGTCTGTGTGTGTGAGTATGTGTGGTGTCTGTGTGTGTGTATGTGTGGTGTCTGTGTGTGTGAGTATGTGTGGTGTCTGTGTGTGTCTGTGTGTGAGTATGTGTGGTGTCTGTGTGTGTGAGTATGTGTGGTGTCTGTGTGTGTGTGTGTGTGAGTATGTGTGGTGTCTGTGTGTGTGTGTGAGTATGTGTGGTGTCTGTGTGCGTCTGTGTGTGAGTATGTGTGGTGTCTGTGTGTGTGTGAGAGTGAGTATGTGTGGTGTCTGTATGTGTGTGAGAGTGAGTATGTGTGGTGTCTGTGTGTGAGTGAGTATGTGTGGTGTCTGTGTGTGTCTGTGTGTGTGTGTGTGAGTATGTGTGGTGTCTGTGTGTGTGAGAGTATGTGTGGTGTCTGTGTGTGTCTGTGTGTGTGTGAGTGAGTTTGTGTGGTGTCTGTGTGTGTATGAGAGTGAGTATGTGTGGTGTCCGTGTGTGTCTGTGTGTGTGTGAGTATGTGTGGTGTCTGTGTGTGTGAGAGTGAGTATGTGTGGTGTCTGTGTGTGTGTGAGTGAGTATGTGTGGTGTCTGTGTGTGTGAGAGTGAGTATGTGTGGTGTCTGTGTGTGTCTGTGTGTGAGTATGTGTGGTGTCTGTGTGTGTCTGTGTGTGTGTGTGTGAGTATGTGTGGTGTCTGTGTGTGTGAGAGTATGTGTGGTGTCTGTGTGTGAGAGTGAGTATGTGTGGTGTCTGTGTGTGTGTGTGTGTGAGTATGTGTGGTGTCTGTGTGTGTGTGAGAGTGAGTATGTGTGGTGTCTGTGTGTGTGAGAGAGTGAGTATGTGTGGTGTCTGTGTGTGTGAGAGTGAGTATGTGTGGTGTCTGTGTGTGTGTGAGAGTGAGTATGTGTGGTGTCTGTGTGTGAGTGAGTAGGTGTGGTGTCTGTGTGTGTCTGTGTGTGTGTGTGTGAGTATGTGTGGTGTCTGTGTGTGTGAGAGTATGTGTGGTGTCTGTGTGTGTCTGTGTGTGTGTGAGTGAGTTTGTGTGGTGTCTGTGTGTGTATGAGAGTGAGTATGTGTGGTGTCTGTGTGTGTGAGAGTATGTGTGGTGTCTGTGTGTGTATGAGAGTGAGTATGTGTGGTGTCTGTGTGTGTCTGTGTGTGTGTGAGTATGTGTGGTGTCTGTGTGTGTGAGAGTGAGTATGTGTGGTGTCTGTGTGTGTGTGAGTGAGTATGTGTGGTGTCTGTGTGTGTGAGAGTGAGTATGTGTGGTGTCTGTGTGTGTGAGAGTGAGTATGTGTGGTGTCTGTGTGTGTCTGTGTGTGAGTATGTGTGGTGTCTGTGTGTGTGAGAGAGAGTGAGTATGTGTGGTGTCTGTGTGTGAGTATGTGTGGTGTCTGTGTGTGTCTGTGTGTGTGTGTGTGAGTATATGTGGTGTCTGTGTGTGTGAGAGTATGTGTGGTGTCTGTGTGTGAGAGTGAGTATGTGTGGTGTCTGTGTGTGTGTGTGTGTGAGTATGTGTGGTGTCTGTGTGTGTGTGAGAGTGAGTATGTGTGGTGTCTGTGTGTGTGAGAGAGTGAGTATGTGTGGTGTCTGTGTGTGTGAGAGTGAGTTTGTGTGGTGTCTGTGTGTGTGTGAGTATGTGTGGTGTCTGTGTGTGTGTGTGAGTGAGTATGTGTGGTGTCTGTGTGTGTCTGTGTGTGTGTGTGAGTATGTGTGGTGTCTGTGTGTGTGAGAGTATGTGTGGTGTCTGTGTGTGTCTGTGTGTGTGTGAGTGAGTATGTGTGGTGTCTGTGTGTGTATGAGAGTGAGTATGTGTGGTGTCTGTGTGTGTCTGTGTGTGTGTGAGTATGTGTGGTGTCTGTGTGTGTGAGAGTGAGTATGTGTGGTGTCTGTGTGTGTGAGAGTGAGTATGTGTGGTGTCTGTGTGTGTGTGAGTGAGTATGTGTGGTGTCTGTGTGTGTGTGTGTGTGAGTATGTGTGGTGTCTGTGTGTGTGTGAGAGTGAGTATGTGTGGTGTCTGTGTGTGTGTGAGAGTGAGTATGTGTGGTGTCTGTGTGTGTGAGAGTGAGTATGTGTGGTGTCTGTGTGTGTCTGTGTGTGAGTATGTGTGGTGTCTGTGTGTGTCTGTGTGTGTGTGTGTGAGTATGTGTGGTGTCTGTGTGTGTGAGAGTATGTGTGGTGTCTGTGTGTGTGTGAGAGTGAGTATGTGTGGTGTCTGTGTGTGTGTGAGTGAGTATGTGTGGTGTCTGTGTGTGTGTGAGAGTGAGTATGTGTGGTGTCTGTATGTGTGTGAGAGTGAGTATGTGTGGTGTCTGTGTGTGAGTGAGTATGTGTGGTGTCTGTGTGTGTCTGTCTGTGTGTGTGAGTATGTGTGGTGTCTGTGTGTGTGAGAGTATGTGTGGTGTCTGTGTGTGTCTGAGTGAGTATGTGTGGTGTCTGTGTGTGTATGAGAGTGAGTATGTGTGGTGTCTGTGTGTGTCTGTGTGTGTGTGTGTGAGTATGTGTGGTGTCTGTGTGTGTGAGAGTGAGTATGTGTGGTGTCTGTGTGTGTGTGAGTGAGTATGTGTGGTGTCTGTGTGTGTGAGAGTGAGTATGTGTGGTGTCTGTGTGTGTGAGAGAGTGAGTATGTGTGGTGTCTGTGTGTGTGAGAGTGAGTATGTGTGGTGTCTGTGTGTGTGTGTGAGTATGTGTGGTGTCTGTGTGTGTGTGAGAGTGAGTATGTGTGGTGTCTGTGTGTGTGAGAGAGTGAGTATGTGTGGTGTCTGTGTGTGTGTGAGAGTGAGTATGTGTGGTGTCTGTGTGTGAGAGTGAGTATGTGTGGTGTCTGTGTGTGTGTGAGAGTGAGTATGTGTGGTGTCTGTGTGTGTGTGAGAGTGAGTATGTGTGCTGTCTGTGTGTGTGTGTGAGTATGTGTGGTGTCTGTGTGTGTGTGAGTGAGTATGTGTGGTGTCTGTGTGTGTGTGTGTGTGAGTATGTGTGGTGTCTGTGTGTGTGTGAGAGTGAGTATGTGTGGTGTCTGTGTGTGTGAGAGAGTGAGTATGTGTGGTGTCTGTGTGTGTGAGAGTGAGTATGTGTGGTGTCTGTGTGTGTGAGTGAGTGAGTATGTGTGGTGTCTGTGT
The DNA here is from genome assembly GCF_047496795.1 of Chiloscyllium punctatum. Taxonomy (NCBI): domain Eukaryota; kingdom Metazoa; phylum Chordata; class Chondrichthyes; order Orectolobiformes; family Hemiscylliidae; genus Chiloscyllium; species Chiloscyllium punctatum. The sequence continues at coordinate 13,060,975 of NC_092791.1, read as the reverse complement.
GTGTGAGAGAGTGAGTATGTGTGGTGTCTGTGTGTGTGAGAGAGTGAGTATGTGTGGTGTCTGTGTGTGTGTGAGAGTGAGTATGTGTGGTGTCTGTGTGTGTGAGAGAGTGAGTATGTGTGGTGTCTGTGTGTGTGAGAGTGAGTATGTGTGGTGTCTGTGTGTGTGAGTGAGTGAGTATGTGTGGTGTCTGTGTGTGTGAGAGAGTGAGTATGTGTGGTGTCTGTGTGTGTGTGAGAGTGAGTATGTGTGGTGTCTGTGTGTGTGAGAGAGTGAGTATGTGTGGTGTCTGTGTGTGTGAGAGAGTGAGTATGTGTGGTGTCTGTGTGTGTGAGAGAGTGAGTATGTGTGGTGTCTGTGTGTGTGAGAGTGAGTATGTGTGGTGTCTGTGTGTGTGTGAGTGAGTATGTGTGGTGTCTGTGTGTGTGTGAGAGTGAGTATGTGTGGTGTCTGTGTGTGTGTGTGAGTGAGTATGTGTGGTGTCTGTGTGTGTGAGAGAGTGAGTATGTGTGGTGTCTGTGTGTGTGAGTGAGTGAGTATGTGTGGTGTCTGTGTGTGTGTGAGAGTGAGTATGTGTGGTGTCTGTGTGTGTGTGAGAGTGAGTATGTGTGGTGTCTGTGTGTGTGAGAGAGTGAGTATGTGTGGTGTCTGTGTGTGTGAGAGAGTGAGTATGTGTGGTGTCTGTGTGTGTGAGTGAGTATGTGTGGTGTCTGTGTGTGTGAGTGAGTATGTGTGGTGTCTGTGTGTGAGAGAGTGAGTATGTGTAGTGTCTGTGTGTGTGAGAGTGAGTATGTGTGGTGTCTGTGTGTGTGTGAGTATGTGTGGTGTCTGTGTGTGTGTGAGAGTGAGTATGTGTGGTGTCTGTGTGTGTGTGTGAGTGAGTATGTGTGGTGTCTGTGTGTGTGTGAGAGTGAGTATGTGTGGTGTCTGTGTGTGTGTGAGAGTGAGTATGTGTGGTGTCTGTGTGTGTGTGAGAGTGAGTATGTGTGGTGTCTGTGTGAGTGTGTGAGCATGTGTGGTGTCTGTGTGTGTGTGAGAGTGAGTATGTGTGGTGTCTTTGTGTGAGAGAGTGAGTATGTGTGGTGTCTGTGTGTGTGTGAGTATGTGTGGTGTCTGTGTGTGTGTGAGAGTGAGTATGTGTGGTGTCTGTGTGTGTGTGAGAGTGAGTATGTGTGGTGTCTGTGTGTGTGAGAGAGTGAGTATGTGTGGTGTCTGTGTGTGTGTGAGAGTGAGTATGTGTGGTGTCTGTGTGTGTGAGAGTGAGTATGTGTGGTGTCTGTGTGTGTGTGAGAGTGAGTATGTGTGGTGTCTGTGTGTGTGTGAGAGTGAGTATGTGTGGTGTCTGTGTGTGAGTGAGTGAGTATGTGTGGTGTCTGTGTGTGTGAGAGAGTGAGTATGTGTGGTGTCTGTGTGTGTGTGAGAGAGTGAGTATGTGTGGTGTCTGTGTGTGTGTGAGTATGTGTGGTGTCTGTGTGTGTGTGTGAGTGAGTATGTGTGGTGTCTGTGTGTGTCTGTGTGTGAGTATGTGTGGTGTCTGTGTGTGTGAGAGAGTGAGTATGTGTGGTGTCTGTGTGTGTGTGAGTGAGTATGTGTGGTGTCTGTGTGTGTGTGTGTGTGTGAGTATGTGTGGTGTCTGTGTGTATGTGTGAGTGAGTATGTGTGGTGTCTGTGTGTGTCTGTGTGTGAGTATGTGTGGTGTCTGTGTGTGTGTGTTTGTGAGTATGTGTGGTGTCTGTGTGTGTGTGTGAGTGAGTATGTGTGGTGTCTGTGTGTGTGAGAGTGAGTATGTGTGGTGTCTGTGTGTGTGTGAGTATGTGTGGTGTATGTGTGTGTGTGAGAGTGAGTATGTGTGGTGTGTGTGAGAGTGAGTATGTGTGGTGTCTGTGTGTGTGTGAGTATGTGTGGTGTCTGTGTGTGTGAGTGAGTGAGTATGTGTGGTGTCTGTGTGTGTGAGTGAGTGAGTATGTGTGGTGTCTGTGTGTGTGTGAGAGTGAGTATGTGTGGTGTCTGTGTGTGTGAGTGAGTGAGTATGTGTGGTGTCTGTGTGTGTGTGTGTGTGTGAGAGTGAGTATGTGTGGTGTCTGTGTGTGTGTGAGTGAGTGAGTATGTGTGGTGTCTGTGTGAGAGAGTGAGTATGTGTGGTGTCTGTGTGTGTGAGAGAGTGAGTATGTGTGGTGTCTGTGTGTGTGAGAGTGAGTATGTGTGGTGTCTGTGTGTGAGTGAGTATGTGTGGTGTCTATGTGTGTGAGAGTGAGTATGTGTTGTGTCTGTGTGTGTGTGAGTATGTGTGGTGTCTGTGTGTGTGTGAGAGTGAGTATGTGTGGTGTCTGTGTGTGTGTGAGAGTGAGTATGTGTGGTGTCTGTGTGTGTGTGAGAGTGAGTATGTGTGGTGTCTGTGTGTGTGTGAGTGAGTATGTGTGGTGTCTGTGTGTGTGTGAGAGTGAGTATGTGTGGTGTCTGTGTGTGAGTGAGTGAGTATGTGTGGTGTCTGTGTGTGAGAGTGAGTATGTGTGGTGTCTGTGTGTGTGTGAGTGAGTATGTGTGGTGTCTGTGTGTGTGTGAGAGTGAGTATGTGTGGTGTCTGTGTGTGTGTGAGAGTGAGTATGTGTGGTGTCTGTGTGTGTGAGAGTGAGTATGTGTGGTGTCTGTGTGTGTGTGAGAGTGAGTATGTGTGGTGTCTGTGTATGAGTGAGTGAGTATGTGTGGTGTCTGTGTGTGTGAGAGAGTGAGTATGTGTGGTGTCTGTGTGTGTGAGAGTGAGTATGTGTGGTGTCTGTGTGTGTGAGAGTATGTGTGGTGTCTGTGTGTGAGTGAGTGAGTATGTGTGGTGTCTGTGTGTGAGTATGTGTGGTGTCTGTGTGTGTGTGTGAGAGTGAGTATGTGTGGTGTCTGTGTGTGAGTGAGTATGTGTGGTGTCTGTGTGTGAGTGAGTGAGTATGTGTGGTGTCTGTGTGAGAGAGTGAGTATGTGTGGTGTCTGTGTGTGTGTGTGAGTATGTGTGGTGTCTGTGTGTGTGTGTGAGTGAGTATGTGTGGTGTCTGTGTGTGTGAGTGAGTATGTGTGGTGTCTGTGTGTGTGAGTGAGTGAGTATGTGTGGTGTCTGTGTGTGTGAGAGAGTGAGTATGTGTGGTGTCTGTGTGTGTGTGTGTGAGTATGTGTGGTGTCTGTGTGTGTGTGTGAGTATGTGTGGTGTCTGTGTGTGTGAGTGAGTGAGTATGTGTGGTGTCTGTGTGTGTGAGAGAGTGAGTATGTGTGGTGTCTGTGTGTGTGTGTGAGAGTGAGTATGTGTGGTGTCTGTGTGTGTGTGTGAGAGTGAGTATGTGTGGTGTCTGTGTGTGTGTGTGAGAGTGAGTATGTGTGGTGTCTGTGTGTGTGTGTGAGAGTGAGTATGTGTGGTGTCTGTGTGTGTGAGAGTATGTGTGGTGTCTGTGTGTGTGAGAGAGTGAGTATGTGTGGTGTCTGTGTGTGTGTGTGAGTATGTGTGGTGTCTGTGTGTGTGTGTGAGAGTGAGTATGTGTGGTGTCTGTGTGTGTGAGAGAGTGAGTATGTGTGGTGTCTGTGTGTGTGAGAGAGTGAGTATGTGTGGTGTCTGTGTGTGTGTGAGAGTGAGTATGTGTGGTGTCTGTGTGTGTGTGTGTGTGAGTATGTGTGGTGTCTGTGTGTGTGTGAGTGAGTATGTGTGGTGTCTGTGTGTGTGAGAGAGTGAGTATGTGTGGTGTCTGTGTGTGTGAGAGAGTGAGTATGTGTGGTGTCTGTGTGTGTGAGAGAGTGAGTATGTGTGGTGTCTGTGTGTGTGTGAGTGAGTATGTGTGGTGTCTGTGTGTGTGTGTGAGAGTGAGTATGTGTGGTGTCTGTGTGTGTGAGAGAGTGAGTATGTGTGGTGTCTGTGTGTGTGAGAGAGTGAGTATGTGTGGTGTCTGTGTGTGTGTGAGTGAGTATGTGTGGTGTCTGTGTGTGTGTGTGTGTGAGTATGTGTGGTGTCTGTGTGTGTGTGTGAGAGTGAGTATGTGTGGTGTCTGTGTGTGTGTGAGTGAGTATGTGTGGTGTCTGTGTGTGTGTGTGTGTGAGTATGTGTGGTGTCTGTGTGTGTGTGTGAGAGTGAGTATGTGTGGTGTCTGTGTGTGTGAGAGAGTGAGTATGTGTGGTGTCTGTGTGTGTGAGAGAGTGAGTATGTGTGGTGTCTGTGTGTGTGAGAGAGTGAGTATGTGTGGTGTCTGTGTGTGTGTGTGTGTGAGTATGTGTGGTGTCTGTGTGTGTGTGTGAGAGTGAGTATGTGTGGTGTCTGTGTGTGTGTGAGTGAGTATGTGTGGTGTCTGTGTGTGTGTGTGTGTGAGTATGTGTGGTGTCTGTGTGTGTGTGTGAGAGTGAGTATGTGTGGTGTCTGTGTGTGTGAGAGAGTGAGTATGTGTGGTGTCTGTGTGTGTGAGAGAGTGAGTATGTGTGGTGTCTGTGTGTGTGAGAGAGTGAGTATGTGTGGTGTCTGTGTGTGTGTGAGTGAGTATGTGTGGTGTCTGTGTGTGTGTGTGAGAGAGTGAGTATGTGTGGTGTCTGTGTGTGTGTGTGAGTGAGTATGTGTGGTGTCTGTGTGTGAGTGAGTGAGTATGTGTGGTGTCTGTGTGAGTGAGTGAGTATGTGTGGTGTCTGTGTGTGTGTGAGAGTATGTGTGGTGTCTGTGTGTGTGAGAGTGAGTATGTGTGGTGTCTGTGTGTGTGAGTGAGTATGTGTGGTGTCTGTGTGTGTGAGAGTGAGTATGTGTGGTGTCTGTGTGTGTGAGAGTGAGTATGTGTGGTGTCTGTGTGTGTGAGTGAGTATGTGTGGTGTCTGCGTGTGTGTGAGTGAGTATGTGTGGTGTCTGTGTGAGAGAGTGAGTATGTGTGGTGTCTGTGTGTGTGTGAGTGAGTATGTGTGGTGTCTGTGTGTGTGAGAGTGAGTATGTGTGGTGTCTGTGTGTGTGAGTGAGTATGTGTGGTGTCTGTGTGTGTGAGAGTGAGTATGTGTGGTGTCTGTGTGTGTGAGAGAGTGAGTATGTGTGGTGTCTGTGTGTGTGAGAGTGAGTATGTGTGGTGTCTGTGTGTGTGAGAGAGTGAGTATGTGTGGTGTCTGTGTGTGTGAGAGTGAGTATGTGTGGTGTCTGTGTGTGAGTGAGAGTGAGTATGTGTGGTGTCTGTGTGTGTGAGTGAGTATGTGTGGTGTCTGTGTGTGTCTGTGTGTGAGTATGTGTGGTGTCTGTGTGTGTGAGTGAGTGAGTATGTGTGGTGTCTGTGTGTGTGTGAGAGTGAGTATGTGTGGTGTCTGTGTGTGTGTGAGAGTGAGTATGTGTGGTGTCTGTGTGTGTCTGTGTGTGAGTATGTGTGGTGTCTGTGTGTGTGAGTGAGTGAGTATGTGTGGTGTCTGTGTGTGTGTGAGAGTGAGTATGTGTGGTGTCTGTGTGTGTCTGTGTGTGAGTATGTGTGGTGTCTGTGTGTGTGAGTGAGTGAGTATGTGTGGTGTCTGTGTGTGTGTGTGAGTATGTGTGGTGTCTGTGTGTGTGTGAGAGTGAGTATGTGTGGTGTCTGTGTGTGTGAGAGTGAGTATGTGTGGTGTCTGTGTGTGTGTGAGTATGTGTGGTGTCTGTATGTGAGTGAGTGAGTATGTGTGGTGTCTGTGTGTGTGTGAGAGTATGTGTGGTGTCTGTGTGTGTGAGTGAGTGAGTATGTGTGGTGTCTGTGTGTGTGTGAGAGTATGTGTGGTGTCTGTGTGTGTGAGAGAGTGAGTATGTGTGGTGTCTGTGTGTGTGAGAGTGAGTATGTGTGGTGTCTGTGTGTGTGAGAGTGAGTATGTGTGGTGTCTGTGTGTGAGTGAGTGAGTATGTGTGGTGTCTGTGTGTGTGTGAGAGTATGTGTGGTGTCTGTGTGTGTGAGAGTGAGTATGTGTGGTGTCTGTGTGTGTGTGAGAGTGAGTATGTGTGGTGTCTGTGTGTGTGTGTGTGTGAGTATGTGTGGTGTTTGTGTGTGTGTGAGAGTGAGTATGTGTGGTGTCTGTGTGTGTGTGAGAGTGAGTATGTGTGGTGTCTGTGTGTGTGTGTGTGTGAGTATGTGTGGTGTCTGTGTGTGTGAGTGAGTGAGTATGTGTGGTGTCTGTGTGTGTGTGAGAGTGAGTATGTGTGGTGTCTGTGTGTGTGTGAGAGTATGTGTGGTGTCTGTGTGTGTGTGTGTGAGTATGTGTGGTGTCTGTGTGTGTGTGAGTATGTGTGGTGTCTGTGTGTGTGAGAGTATGTGTGGTGTCTGTGTGTGAGTGAGTGAGTATGTGTGGTGTCTGTGTGTGTGTGAGAGTGAGTATGTGTGGTGTCTGTGTGTGTGAGAGTGAGTATGTGTGGTGTCTGTGTGTGTGTGTGAGTATGTGTGGTGTCTGTGTGTGTGAGAGTATGTGTGGTGTCTGTGTGTGAGTGAGTGAGTATGTGTGGTGTCTGTGTGTGTGTGAGAGTGAGTATGTGTGGTGTCTGTGTGTGTGAGAGTGAGTATGTGTGGTGTCTGTGTGTGTGTGTGAGTATGTGTGGTGTCTGTGTGTGTGTGAGAGTGAGTATGTCTGGTGTCTGTGTGTGTGAGAGTGAGTATGTGTGGTGTCTGTGTGTGTGAGTGAGTATGTGTGGTGTCTGTGTGTGTGTGTGTGAGTATGTGTGGTGTCTGTGTGTGTGAGAGTGAGTATGTGTGGTGTCTGTGTGTGTGTGTGTGTGTGAGTATGTGTGGTGTCTGTGTGTGTGTGAGTGAGTATGTGTGGTGTCTGTGTGTGTGAGAGTGTGTATGTGTGGTGTCTGTGTGTGTGAGTGAGTGAGTATGTGTGGTGTCTGTGTGTGTGTGTATGAGTATGTGTGGTGTCTGTGTGTGTGTGAGTGAGTATGTGTGGTGTCTGTGTGTGAGTGAGTGAGTATGTGTGGTGTCTGTGTGTGTGTGAGTATGTGTGGTGTCTGTCTGTGTGTGTGAGAGTATGTGTGGTGTCTGTGTGTGTGAGTGAGTATGTGTGGTGTCTGTGTGTGTGTGAGAGAGTGAGTATGTGTGGTATATGTGTGTGTGTGAGAGAGTATGTGTGGTGTGTGTGTGTGTGAGAGAGTGAGTATGTGTGGTGTCTGTGTGTGTGAGTATGTGTAGTGTCTGTGTGTGTGAGTATGTGTGGTGTCTGTGTGTGTGTGTGAGTATGTGTGGTGTCTGTGTGTGTGTATGTGTGGTGTCTGTGTGTGTGAGTATGTGTGGTGTCTGTGTGTGTGTATGTGTGGTGTCTGTGTGTGTGAGTATGTGTGGTGTCTGTGTGTGTGTGTGAGTATGTGTGGTGTCTGTGTGTGTGAGTATGTGTGGTGTCTGTGTGTGTGTGAGTATGTGTGGTGTCTGTGTGCGTCTGTGTGTGAGTATGTGTGGTGTCTGTGTGTGTGTGAGAGTGAGTATGTGTGGTGTCTGTATGTGTGTGAGAGTGAGTATGTGTGGTGTCTGTGTGTGAGTGAGTATGTGTGGTGTCTGTGTGCGTGTGTGAGTATGTGTGGTGTCTGTGTGTGTGAGAGTATGTGTGGTGTCTGTGTGTGTCTGTGTGTGTGTGAGTGAGTTTGTGTGGTGTCTGTGTGTGTATGAGAGTGAGTATGTGTGGTGTCCGTGTGTGTCTGTGTGTGTGTGAGTATGTGTGGTGTCTGTGTGTGTGAGAGTGAGTATGTGTGGTGTCTGTGTGTGTGTGAGTGAGTATGTGTGGTGTCTGTGTGTGTGAGAGTGAGTATGTGTGGTGTCTGTGTGTGTCTGTGTGTGAGTATGTGTGGTGTCTGTGTGTGTCTGTGTGTGTGTGTGTGAGTATGTGTGGTGTCTGTGTGTGTGAGAGTATGTGTGGTGTCTGTGTGTGAGAGTGAGTATGTGTGGTGTCTGTGTGTGTGTGTGTGTGAGTATGTGTGGTGTCTGTGTGTGTGTGTGTGTGAGTATGTGTGGTGTCTGTGTGTGTGTGAGAGTGAGTATGTGTGGTGTCTGTGTGTGTGAGAGAGTGAGTATGTGTGGTGTCTGTGTGTGTGAGAGTGAGTATGTGTGGTGTCTGTATGTGTGTGAGAGTGAGTATGTGTGGTGTCTGTGTGTGAGTGAGTATGTGTGGTGTCTGTGTGTGTCTGTGTGTGTGTATGTGTGAGTATGTGTGGTGTCTGTGTGTGTGAGAGTATGTGTGGTGTCTGTGTGTGTCTGTGTGTGTGTGAGTGAGTTTGTGTGGTGTCTGTGTGTGTATGAGAGTGAGTATGTGTGGTGTCTGTGTGTATGAGAGTGAGTATGTGTGGTGTCTGTGTGTGTGAGAGTATGTGTGGTGTCTGTGTTTGTATGAGAGTGAGTATGTGTGGTGTCTGTGTGTGTCTGTGTGTGTGTGAGTATGTGTGGTGTCTGTGTGTGTGAGAGTGAGTATGTGTGGTGTCTGTGTGTGTGTGAGTGAGTATGTGTGGTGTCTGTGTGTGTGAGAGTGAGTATGTGTGGTGTCTGTGTGTGTCTGTGTGTGAGTATGTGTGGTGTCTGTGTGTGTGAGAGAGAGTGAGTATGTGTGGTGTCTGTGTGTGAGTATGTGTGGTGTCTGTGTGTGTCTGTGTGTGTGAGAGTGAGTATGTGTGGTGTCTGTGTGTGTGTGTGTGTGAGTATGTGTGGTGTCTGTGTGTGTGTGAGAGTGAGTATGTGTGGTGTCTGTGTGTGTGAGAGAGTGAGTATGTGTGGTGTCTGTGTGTGTGAGAGTGAGTATGTGTGGTGTCTGTGTGTGTGTGAGTATGTGTGGTGTCTGTGTGTGTGAGAGAGTGAGTATGTGTGGTGACTGTGTCTGTGTGTGAGTGAGTATGTGTGGTGTCTGTGTGTGTCTGTGTGTGTGTGTGTGAGTATGTGTGGTGTCTGTGTGTGTGAGAGTATGTGTGGTGTCTGTGTGTGTCTGTGTGTGTGTGAGTGAGTATGTGTGGTGTCTGTGTGTGTATGAGAGTGAGTATGTGTGGTGTCTGTGTGTGTCTGTGTGTGTGTGAGTATGTGTGGTGTCTGTGTGTGTGAGAGTGAGTATGTGTGGTGTCTGTGTGTGTGAGAGTGAGTATGTGTGGTGTCTGTGTGTGTGTGAGTGAGTATGTGTGGTGTCTGTGTGTGTGTGTGTGTGAGTATGTGTGGTGTCTGTGTGTGTGTGAGAGTGAGTATGTGTGGTGTCTGTGTGTGTGTGAGAGTGAGTATGTGTGGTGTCTGTGTGTGTGAGAGTATGTGTGGTGTCTGTGTGTGTGTGAGAGTGAGTATGTGTGGTGTCTGTGTGTGTGTGAGTGAGTATGTGTGGTGTCTGTGTGAGTGTGAGAGTGAGTATGTGTGGTGTCTGTATGTGTGTGAGAGTGAGTATGTGTGGTGTCTGTGTGTGAGTGAGTATGTGTGGTGTCTGTGTGTGTCTGTGTGTGTGTGTGAGTATGTGTGGTGTCTGTGTGTGTGAGAGTATGTGTGGTGTCTGTGTGTGTGAGAGTGAGTATGTGTGGTGTCTGTGTGTGTCTGAGAGTGAGTATGTGTGGTGTCTGTGTGTGTCTGTGTGTGTGTGTGTGAGTATGTGTGGTGTCTGTGTGTGTGAGAGTGAGTATGTGTGGTGTCTGTGTGTGTGTGAGTGAGTATGTGTGGTGTCTGTGTGTGTGAGAGTGAGTATGTGTGGTGTCTGTGTGTGTCTGTGTGTGAGTATGTGTGGTGTCTGTGTGTGTCTGTGTGTGTGTGTGAGTATGTGTGGTGTCTGTGTGTGTCTGTGTGTGTGTGAGTGAGTATGTGTGGTGTCTGTGTGTGTGTGAGAGTGAGTATGTGTGGTGTCTGTGTGTGTGAGAGTGAGTATGTGTGGTGTCTGTGTGTGTGTGAGAGTGAGTATGTGTGGTGTCTGTGTGTCTGTGTGTGTGAGAGTGAGTATGTGTGGTGTCTGTGTGTGAGAGAGTGAGTATGTGTGGTGTCTGTGTGTGTGTGTGTATGTGTGGTGTCTGTGTGTGTGTGAGAGTGAGTATGTGTGGTGTCTGTGTGTGTGTGTGTATGTGTGTGTGTGAGAGTGAGTATGTGTGGTGTCTGTGTGTGTGACAGAGTGAGTATGTGTGGTGTCTGTGTGTGTGAGAGTGAGTATGTGTGGTGTCTGTGTGTGTGTGTGAGTATGTGTGGAGTCTGTGTGTGTGTGAGTATGTGTGGTGTCTGTGTGTGTGTGAGAGTGAGTATGTGTGGTGTCTGTGTGTGTGAGAGAGTGAGTATGTGTGGTGTCTGTGTGTGTGTGAGAGTGAGTATGTGTGGTGTCTGTGTGTGAGAGTGAGTATGTGTGGTGTCTGTGTGTGTGTGAGAGTGAGTATGTGTGGTGTCTGTGTGTGTGTGAGAGTGAGTATGTGTGGTGTCTGTGTGTGTGTGAGTGAGTATGTGTGGTGTCTGTGTGTGTGTGTGTGTGAGTATGTGTGGTGTCTGTGTGTGTGTGAGAGTGAGTATGTGTGGTGTCTGTGTGTGTGAGAGAGTGAGTATGTGTGGTGTCTGTGTGTGAGAGTGAGTATGTGTGGTGTCTGTGTGTGAGAGTGAGTATGTGTGGTGTCTGTGTGTGTGTGTGAGTATGTGTGGTGTCTGTGTGTGAGAGTGAGTATGTGTGGTGTCTGTGTGTGTGAGAGTGAGTATGTGTGGTGTCTGTGTGTGTGAGTGAGTGAGCATGTGTGGTGTCTGTGTGTGTGAGAGAGTGAGTATGTGTGGTGTCTGTGTGTGTGAGAGAGTGAGTATGTGTGGTGTCTGTGTGTGTGTGAGAGTGAGTATGTGTGGTGTCTGTGTGTGTGAGAGAGTGAGTATGTGTGGTGTCTGTGTGTGTGAGAGTGAGTATGTGTGGTGTCTGTGTGTGAGTGAGTGAGTATGTGTGGTGTCTGTGTGTGTGAGAGAGTGAGTATGTGTGGTGTCTGTGTGTGTGAGAGAGTGAGTATGTGTGGTGTCTGTGTGTGTGAGTGAGTGAGTATGTGTGGTGTCTGTGTGTGTGAGAGAGTGAGTATGTGTGGTGTCTGTGTGTGTGAGAGAGTGAGTATGTGTGGTGTCTGTGTGTGTGAGAGAGTGAGTATGTGTGGTGTCTGTGTGTGTGAGAGAGTGAGTATGTGTGGTGTCTGTGTGTGTGAGAGTGAGTATGTGTGGTGTCTGTGTGTGTGTGAGTGAGTACGTGTGGTGTCTGTGTGTGTGTGAGAGTGAGTATGTGTGGTGTCTGTGTGTGTGTGTGAGTGAGTACGTGTGGTGTCTGTGTGTGTGAGAGAGTGAGTATGTGTGGTGTCTGTGTGTGTGAGTGAGTGAGTATGTGTGGTGTCTGTGTGTGTGTGAGAGTGAGTATGTGTGGTGTCTGTGTGTGTGTGAGAGTGAGTATGTGTGGTGTCTGTGTGTGTGAGAGAGTGAGTATGTGTGGTGTCTGTGTGTGTGAGAGAGTGAGTATGTGTGGTGTCTGTGTGTGTGAGTGAGTATGTGTGGTGTCTGTGTGTGTGAGTGAGTATGTGTGGTGTCTGTGTGTGAGAGAGTGAGTATGTGTGGTGTCTGTGTGTGTGAGAGTGAGTATGTGTGGTGTCTGTGTGTGTGTGAGTATGTGTGGTGTCTGTGTGTGTGTGAGAGTGAGTATGTGTGGTGTCTGTGTGTGTGTGTGAGTGAGTATGTGTGGTGTCTGTGTGTGTGTGAGAGTGAGTATGTGTGGTGTCTGTGTGTGTGTGAGAGTGAGTATGTGTGGTGTCTGTGTGTGTGTGAGAGTGAGTATGTGTGGTGTCTGTGTGAGTGTGTGAGTATGTGTGGTGTCTTTGTGTGAGAGAGTGAGTATGTGTGGTGTCTGTGTGTGTGTGAGTATGTGTGGTGTCTGTGTGTGTGTGAGAGTGAGTATGTGTGGTGTCTGTGTGTGTGTGAGAGTGAGTATGTGTGGTGTCTGTGTGTGTGAGAGAGTGAGTATGTGTGGTGTCTGTGTGTGTGTGAGAGTGAGTATGTGTGGTGTCTGTGTGTGTGAGAGTGAGTATGTGTGGTGTCTGTGTGTGTGTGAGAGTGAGTATGTGTGGTGTCTGTGTGTGTGTGAGAGTGAGTATGTGTGGTGTCTGTGTGTGAGTGAGTGAGTATGTGTGGTGTCTGTGTGTGTGAGAGAGTGAGTATGTGTGGTGTCTGTGTGTGTCTGTGTGTGAGTATGTGTGGTGTCTGTGTGTGTGAGAGAGTGAGTATGTGTGGTGTCTGTGTGTGTGTGAGTGAGTATGTGTGGTGTCTGTGTGTGTGTGTGTGAGTGAGTATGTGTGGTGTCTGTGTGTGTGTCTGTGTGTGAGTATGTGTGGTGTCTGTGTGTGTGTGTTTGTGAGTATGTGTGGTGTCTGTGTGTGTGTGTGAGTGAGTATGTGTGGTGTCTGTGTGTGTGTGTGTGTGAGTATGTGTGGTGTCTGTGTGTGTGAGAGTGAGTATGTGTGGTGTCTGTGTGTGTGTGAGTATGTGTGGTGTCTGTGTGTGTGTGAGAGTGAGTATGTGTGGTGTCTGTGTGTGTGAGAGTGAGTATGTGTGGTGTCTGTGTGTGTGTGAGTATGTGTGGTGTCTGTGTGTGTGAGTGAGTGAGTATGTGTGGTGTCTGTGTGTGTGAGTGAGTGAGTATGTGTGGTGTCTGTGTGTGTGTGAGAGTGAGTATGTGTGGTGTCTGTGTGTGTGAGTGAGTGAGTATGTGTGGTGTCTGTGTGTGTGTGTGTGTGTGAGAGTGAGTATGTGTGGTGTCTGTGTGTGTGTGAGTGAGTGAGTATGTGTGGTGTCTGTGTGAGAGAGTGAGTATGTGTGGTGTCTGTGTGTGTGTGAGAGTGAGTATGTGTGGTGTCTGTGTGAGAGAGTGAGTATGTGTGGTGTCTGTGTGTGTGTGAGAGTGAGTATGTGTGGTGTCTGTGTGTGTGTGAGAGTGAGTATGTGTGGTGTCTGTGTGTGTCTGTGTGTGTGAGTATGTGTGGTGTCTGTGTGTGTGTGAGTGAGTATGTGTGGTGTCTGTGTGTGTGAGAGTGAGTATGTGTGGTGTCTGTGTGTGTGTTAGAGTGAGTATGTGTGGTGTCTGTGTGTGTGAGAGAGTGAGTATGTGTGGTGTCTGTGTGTGTGTGAGTGAGTATGTGTGGTGTCTGTGTGTGTGTGAGAGTGAGTATGTGTGGTGTCTGTGTGTGTGTGAGAGTGAGTATGTGTGGTGTCTGTGTGTGTGAGAGAGTGAGTATGTGTGGTGTCTGTGTGTGAGAGTGAGTGAGTATGTGTGGTGTCTGTGTGTGTGAGAGTGAGTATGTGTGGTGTCTGTGTGTGTGAGTGAGTACGTGTGGTGTCTGTGTGTGTGAGAGAGTGAGTATGTGTGGTGTCTGTGTGTGTGTGAGAGAGTATGTGTGGTGTCTGTGTGTGTGTGAGAGTGAGTATGTGTGGTGTCTGTGTGTGTGTGTGAGTGAGTATGTGTGGTGTCTGTGTGTGAGAGAGTGAGTATGTGTGGTGTCTGTGTGTGTGTGTGAGTGAGTATGTGTGGTGTCTGTGTGTGAGAGAGTGAGTATGTGTGGTGTCTGTGTGTGTGAGTGAGTGAGTATGTGTGGTGTCTGTGTGTGTGAGTGAGTGAGTATGTGTGGTGTCTGTGTGTGTGTGTGTGTGAGTATGTGTGGTGTCTGTGTGTGTGTGTGAGTGAGTATGTGTGGTGTCTGTGTGTGTGAGAGAGTGAGTATGTGTGGTGTCTGTGTGTGTGTGAGTGAGTATGTGTGGTGTCTGTGTGTGTGTGAGTGAGTATGTGTGGTGTCTGTGTGTGTGAGAGTGAGTATGTGTGGTGTCTGTGTGTGTGTGAGAGTGAGTATGTGTGGTGTCTGTGTGTGTGAGAGAGTGAGTATGTGTGGTGTCTGTGTGTGAGAGAGTGAGTATGTGTGGTGTCTGTGTGTGTGAGAGTGAGTATGTGTGGTGTCTGTGTGTGTGTGAGTGAGTATGCGTGGTGTCTGTGTGTGAGAGAGTATGTGTGGTGTCTGTGTGTGTGTGAGTGAGTATGCGTGGTGTCTGTGTGTGTGAGAGTGAGTATGTGTGGTGTCTGTGTGTGTGAGAGTATGTGTGGTGTCTGTCTGTGTGTGTGAGTGAGTATGTGTGGTGTCTGTGTGTGAGAGAGTATGTGTGGTGTCTGTCTGTGTGTGTGAGAGTATGTGTGGTGTCTGTCTGTGTGTGTGAGTGAGTATGTGTGGTGTCTGTGTGTGTGAGAGTATGTGTGGTGTCTGTGTGTGTGAGTGAGTATGTGTAGTGTGTGTGTGTGTGAGAGTATGTGTGGTGTCTGTCTGTGTGTGTGAGAGTATGTGTGGTGTCTGTCTGTGTGTGTGAGTGAGTATGTGTGGTGTCTGTGTGTGTGTGTGTGAGTGAGTATGTGTGGTGTCTGTGTGTGTGAGAGTGAGTATGTGTGGTGTCTGTGTGTGAGAGTGAGTATGTGTGGTGTCTGTGTGTGTGAGAGTGAGTATGTGTGGTGTCTGTGTGTGTGTGAGTGAGTATGTGTGGTGTCTGTGTGTGTGTGAGAGTGAGTATGTGTGGTGTCTGTGTGTGTGTGAGTGAGTATGTGTGGTGTCTGTGTGTGAGAGTGAGTATGTGTGGTGTCTGTGTGTGTGAGAGAGTGAGTATGTGTGGTGTCTGTGTGTGTCTGTGTGTGTGAGCATGTGTGGTGTCTGTGTGTGTGAGAGAGTGAGTATGTGTGGTGTCTGTGTGTGTGTGTGAGTGAGTATGTGTGGTGTCTGTGTGTGAGTGTGAGTGAGTATGTGTGGTGTCTGTACGTGTGTGAGAGTGAGTATGTGTGGTGTCTGTGTGTGTGTGAGAGTGAGTATGTGTGGTGTGTGTGTGTGAGTGAGTATGTGTGGTGTCTGTGTGTGTGTGTGTGTGAGTATGTGTGGTGTCTGTGTGTGTGTGTGAGTGAGTATGTGTGGTGTCTGTGTGTGTGTGAGAGTGAGTATGTGTGGTGTCTGTGTGTGTGTGAGAGTGAGTATGTGTGGTGTCTGTGTGTGTGTGAGAGTGAGTATGTGTGGTGTCTGTGTGTGAGTGTGAGTGAGTATGTGTGGTGTCTGTGTGTGTGTGTGTGGGAGTGAGTATGTGTGTTGTTTGTGTGTGTGTGAGAGTGAGTATGTGTGGTGTCTGTGTGTGTGTGTGAGTGAGTATGTGTGGTGTCTGTGTGTGTGTGTGTGGTGTCTATGTGTGTGTGTGTGTGGAAGTGAGTATGTGTGGTGTGAGTGAGTATGTGTGGTGTGAGTGAGTATGTGTGGTGTCTGTGTGTGAGAGTGAGTATGTGTGGTGTCTGTGTGTGTGTGAGTGAGTGAGTATGTGTGGTTTCTGTGTGTGTGTGCGCGAGTGAGTATGTGTGGTGCCTGTGTGTGTGAGAGAGTGAGTATGTGTGGTGTCTGTGTGTGTGTGAGTGAGTGAGTATGTGTGGTTTCTGTGTGTGTGTTCGCGAGTGAGTATGTGTGGTGCCTGTGTGTGTGTGTGTGGGAGTGAGTATGTGTGGTGTCTGTGTGTGTGAGAGTATGGGTGGTGTCTGTGTGAGTGAGTATGTGTGGTTTCTGTGTGTGTGTGAGTGGGTGTGTGCGGTGTCTGTGTGTGTGAGAGTGAGTATGTGTGGTGTCTGTGTGTGTGTGTGTGTGTGTGAGTATGTGTGGGGTGTCTGTGTGTGTGTGTGTGTATGTGTATGTGTGTGGGGTGTGTGAGTGCGTGTGTGTGTGTATGTGTGTGTGTGTGTGTATGTGTGTGGGGTGTGTGAGTGTGTGAGTGTGTGTGTGTGTGTGTGTGAGTGAGAGGGTGTGTGTGTGTGTGAGAGTGTGTGTGTATGTGTGTGGGGTGTGTGAGTGCGTGTGTGTGTGTGTGAGTGAGAGTGTGTGTGTGTGTGTGTATGTGTGTGTGTGTGTGAGTGAGAGGGTGTGTGTATGTGTGTGTGTGTGAGTGAGAGGGTGTGTGTATGTGAGTGAGAGGGTGTGTGTGTGTGAGTGTGTGTGTGTGTGTGTGTATGTGTGTGTGTGAGGGAGAGGGGGTGTGTGTGTGTGTGTGTGAGTGTGTGTGTATGTGTGTGTGAGTGAGAGGGTGTCTGTTCGAAGGATTTAGAGGTTCATCCTCAATCTGTTTCTATAAAGACTCTCCTGGGCTGTGAACTCCTGGAATGGGACTCAAACCTGAAGTTCCCTGGTGAGAGGCAGGGTCACTACCCACTGCACTGGCTTGGCGTGTCCCTTTCTGGCCACCGCACTTTAGGAAATGTGTGAAATTATCAGACAGGGCGTAGGAAATAGATGAGACGGGACATTTTGGTGGCTAGATCAGGAAAAAGTGGGATGTCTGGGAAAAGGAGGTTCCGAGGAGAATCGATTGACACATTGGAAATCGTGACAGGCTTGGACAGACTCGAGAGGGAGAAAACTGTTGCCTTCAGGAGGAAAGCTCAAGCGTAGAAGCAACTAACAGAAATTGCTGGAGAAACTCAGGCAGCATCTGTGCAGAGAGAAACCGAGTTAACGTTTTGGATCCAGCCACCCCTCTTCAGGATGGATGGTAGCTCAGAAAAGGAGTTCGGATAACAAGGTGTGGTGTGTGGGGGAATGGGGTAAGGACATGGGCAAAGGGGCCTCAATCCCTGATATTGTGGAACACAGTGGAACAGGGTGGCACAGTGCCTCAGTGGTTAGCACTGCTGCCTCACAGCGCCAGGGTCCTGGCTTCAATTCCTGCCTGTCTGTGTGGAGTTTGCACATCCTCCCCGTGTCTGTGTGGGTTTCCTCCCAGAGTCCAAAGATGTGCAGGTCAGGGTGAATTGGCCAGGCTCAATTGCCCACAGTGTTAGGTGTGCATTAGTCAAGGATAAATATAGGATAGGGGAATGGGTTTGGGTGGGTTTCTCTTCGGAGGGGCGGTGTGAACTTGTTGGGCCGAAGGGCCTGTTTCCACACTGTCGAGAATCTAATCTAATATCAAAACCATGGACGTAGGAGTGGAAATTAGGTCAGTTCGCCCATCGAGTCGACTCCGCCATTCAATCATGGCTGATACTATTCTCCCGCTTTCTCCCTGTAACCTTTGACCCCGTTGACAAACAAGAACCTATCGATTTCCACCTTAAATACACTCAGTGACTCGGTCTCCACAGCCTTCTGTGGCAATGTGTTCCATAGATTCCCCACTCTCTGGCTGAAGATCTTTCTCCTTATTGTATTGAGCCCAGAGGGCTGCAGTGTTCCCGAGTGGAAAATGAGGTGCGGTTCTTCCAGCTTGTGCTGAGCTTCCCTGGAGCACTGCAGCAAGGCTGAGACAGACACGTTGGCCAGAGAACAGGGTGGGGGGTTAAACTGACAGGCAACTGGAAGCTCAGGGGTCTTGTATGCAGGCAGAACATAGGTGTCCCCCAGTCTACACTTTGTTTCCCCAATGTAGAAGAGAGCACATTGTGAGCAGCGAATGCAGTCGACTAGATTGTGGGGAAGTGCAGGTAAAGTGCTACTTCGTCTGGAAGGTGTGTTCGGGCCCTTGGATACTGAGGAGGGAGGAGGGAAATGGGAAGGTGTTACACCTTCTGCGTTTGCAGGGGGCAGGCGCGACGAAGGCGGGAGGTGTTGGGAGTGAAGGAGGACCAGGATGTCTTGGAGGGAGTGGTCCCTGCGGAAGGCGACAAGGGAGGGGAGGGGAATAGGTGTCTGACAGTGGCCTCTCACTGGAGGTGGCAGAAACGGAAAGTGGGCAAAGTGATGGGTGAAAGAAGCAGAGGGGCATGGTGAGGAAGCACCTGTCTCCAGCGTGGCTGGTCAGGATGTGAGAATGGGGGAGGCAGTCTCCAATGTTCCTGCGAAGGGTGGGGGGTTTGGGGGGGTGGGGGGGCATATCGGATTGTCATCCAAAGAGAAATAACACCACAGTGAAAGGGATGGAGAGCTAGGTGAGTTGTTCGTGCAGCGAGCCAGCCCATGGATGGATCGAATGGCCTCCTCCTGCCGATCGATTGGAGGAGGACGGTGATGTTTCTGGAGTTTGAACAAAATGTTGGCCTTGCCCAGCAGTGCTCCCGTCCCCCAGTGTCCGGGGTGACGAGAAGGCAGTTGGTCTCACTGTCGCTTTCTGCTCCCTGTTTAGTTCGCCTCAATGAGTCTCCTCCAGCTTGGTCAAGAGACAGATAAACTACTCGTGAAGAACCGGGAATCGATCTATCTCTTGCTTCATATGGTAAGCTGTGCCAAGTGTTTGAGGCCATGACACACAAGAGTGCGCTGTGCAGCTTGAACACAGCTCAGGCCCCTAACATCGCCGCAATTCTGCCTCTCCCACCCTCACCCCTGCACTCAACGACTTTCAGTGGCTCCGGCAATTTTAAAATGCACTTAAGAGCGGCGCGTGCTCCCATTCACTCCCTCGCGCCTTAAATTCCACCGAAGTGACAAGATCAATAAACCCATGGGAAAAGAGGAAACAGACTTTGTGACATGAATCCACTGCGTGCATATAACATGGTTGACAGAGAATGAGTTCCCATCCTGAGACATAGCAGAGGCTGAGAGACCGTGAGGAGGATCCCTTTGTTCTGCTGGGAACAGGCCTGGGAGTTAATCCTCAGGCGTATATTAAAATGATGCGTTTATTGAATATAATGATCATGTCGAAAGTATAAAACAATTCTCAGCAACACAAGAAAGATGAAGGAAAGACAAGGGCAAGGGAAGAAAGCATATCCTGTGTATAGTTAAGGAAACAATGCAACTTCATAATAGCACAACCATTAACCCCCAAATTAATCTAGCCATGATAAATTTCTAAAACC
Organism: Chiloscyllium punctatum; assembly: GCF_047496795.1. Taxonomy (NCBI): domain Eukaryota; kingdom Metazoa; phylum Chordata; class Chondrichthyes; order Orectolobiformes; family Hemiscylliidae; genus Chiloscyllium; species Chiloscyllium punctatum. Next base: position 13,042,258 of record NC_092791.1, on the reverse strand, counting down.
ATAATTCAATCCTTGGCACATACATTGCCAAAAACCTTAACATGAGAGTTGATCTGACCTAGAATCTCAACAGTGGAGATAGAGACCATTTGGAAGTGTGTGCCAACCCAGGGATGCCAGAGGGTGTGGTGGAGGCTGGTACAATTGCAACATGTAAAAGGCATCTGGATGGGTATATGAATAGGAAGGGTTTGGAGGGATATGCTGGCAAATGGGACTAGATTTATTTAGGATATCTGGTCAGCATGGACGGGTTGGACTGAAGGGGCTGTTTCCGTGCTGTACTTCAGTATGACACGACTTCCCATGGCCAATCCACCTCGTCAGCACAGCCCTGCACACTCCAAAGTAATTTAACACAGCCAATCCACCAAGACCACACACTACAGAGTAATTTAGCATGGCCAATCCACCCTAACCTGCACATCCCTGGGCACTATGGGACAATTTAGCACGGCCAATCCACCCTAACCTGCACATCCCTGGGCACTATGGGACAATTTAGCATGGCCAATCCACACTAACCTGCACATCCCTGGGCACTATGGGACAATTTAGCATGGCCAATCCACCCTAACCTGCACATCCCTGGGCACTATGGGACAATTTAGCATGGCCAATCCTCCCTAACCTTCACATTGGCGAAGGAAACTCCATGATGTGAAGAGAACATGCAAACTGAAAACCGAGTCACCTGAAGGTGGAATCGAACTCAGGTCTCTGGTGCTGTGAGGCAGCGGTACTAACCACCAAGCCACCTGGTTTCCTGCACTTGGCAGCTACTTATTGCCAGCAGACAGGAGGCTGAATCCTGTAAGGCTCTGAATAAGGTGGGCTATCGTGCGCAATGTGGCAGAATTGTTTCCTTTTCTTCGCATGTCCGATGTGGCCATCCCTGGCTGGGACCAGTATTTATTGCCCCGTCCCTAGTTGCCCCCCTTGAGAAGGTGTGGGGTGAGCTGCCATCTTGAACCGTTGCAGTCCACGTGCTGTAGGTAGGCCCACAATGCCCTGAGGGAGGGAATTCCAGGATTTTGTCCCAGCGACACTGAAGGAACATAAAAGTGATATTTGTCTGCCACTTTGATCACTTCATTCCCAAACGTCAGTGTGCGTGCAGCAAGAGCTCTCTTTTTTGAACTCATTAATTGCCGTTGTCTCTCTCTCTCTCTCTCTCTCTCTTTCTCAGTTAATCGAAGTGTCTCCCTTTCTGGAAATGGATATGCTGGAGCCTTACTTCCCGTATGTTTTGCTGAGAAACGCCTTCCGAGAAGTGTACAGGCCAATCATGACGACCACGGCGTAAATCCCAGCAGGAGCCCTCTCCCTGCGTGTCGGAATCGATCGATGGGAGCTGGACATCACGGGGGGAGTGGGTGGGGCGGGGGAGAGATGGAGCTACGGAAAATGACAGCTTCACACAGCGGGGACATGGGGTTTTGGCGGGGGGGGGGTGGGGGGGAGGGGTGTTGGAGGGGATGGAGGTGGGGGGGGTGGGGGGGTGGTGTGCACCGCGGTGGTGGGGGGAGATGCACAAAGGGGCTTTCAGATGTGCAGTAAGGATTGCCAGAGGGCTAATGAGGGAGAGAAGAGGGGCTGGAGGACAGAGGGAATGGGGGAGTCAGAAACTGGGGCCTATGGGGGAAAGAAGGAATAGTTCAAAGGAGTGGGGGCACTCAGAACGTGAAGAAGCAAATGTGGAGGTTTGTTCTGAAGACTTGTGACATGGATTAAAGGGTGCAAACCAAAATCTTCGGCTCTGCATTCCTTCACTGAGGAAAAGCCTTCTCTTTTGTGGGATGGCCCATAAGTTGTATATGCCTTGGGGAGCAACTTCTGGGCTTAAGCCACTTTCTTTTGAACTCACCTTGCCTGGGCTAACTTCTTTCTTCTTTCGGATTGCCACGTGGGCATCGCTGGCACTGGTTAGCCGTCCTGTACTGTCCTCCAGGCAACTGTGTGCCCATCTCGGGAGGCAGCCATGCTGGCTGTGGGGCTGGAATCACGTGTAGGCCCGGACTGGGTAAGGACGACAGACCTCCCTCCCAAACGTGAGCCATTTGTTATACACCAGACCAAACCCTCTCAAAATATATTCAGAGGGTAGTCTACACCCTCGGTTTTGCCTTATTTTAAAGATAAATGTGAGGTATTGTGTTCTGGATGCAATTTCATTGGTCAAACTGCCAGGTTTGAAGCTAAACACACTTTATTCATTCACTGTAGTTAAAATGCAAACAAAAGAAAGAAGAAATTGGAATAACAACTCTATTGGAAAACCTGACAAAATAATAGATTATTTAATGACTAAACAGTAACCATTCCGATATAATAACATGCCATAAACACACCCTGGGCAAAGGCAGATTCAGTGAAAGAGGTTGTCTCACAGGCAATTCTCCAGTGAAGGGGGAAAAAAAATCGTCAAGCGAAAACTCTGTGAGAGAGAGAGAGAGACAGAGAGAAAGAGTGTGTAGCGGGGAGAGATGTACTGCAGCTTCTAAAACCAGCTTCACAACCCCAGAAACTGAAAACTAAAACTAAAAAAAAATCCCAATTCTGTGGGAGCTTGACCTCACCCAGTCAGGCTGCTTCTATTGTTCCAACTTTTTTTTAAAAATCCTAAAGGCCTCAGAAGCTGTTTATGGGCCTTCAATCGACAGCTCGACACCTCCAACTTAAAACCTCGCCTCAAAATAAAGGGACTAAATACACCTCTTAAAGCCATAGTGCCGTCGGTTCTGATTTATGAGTTGGATTTAACTTCCACCAAAACCAGGAGGGATTCGAACCGACAATGGTGAACTCAGTGACATTCCCTTCCCCCCACCCCCATTACCTCGATTTCTGAATGCATTGAGAGTGAGGTGACTTAAATTACATTAAACAGTCATACTGTGTGTCAAAATGCAAGTTTGCAACCAGTGTTCCAAATACATACTTTCAAAAACTCTTGCTTTGAATATCGTTCTTGAGGTAGTCACTCCAACCAAGCTTCTCCTGTGGGCCAACAGAGCTGGTAGGGCCCGCGTTGAGAGACCACCAAGGTTAAAGTGGGCGAACCAAGTTGGTAGCAGCACAAACCGAGGCACAACCGTTGCAACCAGGTGGCACGCCAGGCTCTCAGACTAAAACGTGCCAAGAGAAGGAAACATTCCCAACAAAATCAGAATCTCATTGGAGGCAAGGTGGTGCTCGCCAATCAAGGGCGAGCCCAGGTCTGCCACATGACAGCAGGTGAGGGCCGACAAGGATGGCAAGGGAAGAAAGCGGCATGGAGCCAACTAATACACCCCCTTTGGAGTGAGTCAGTGCCTGGGCACTGGCAGGCCAGATATTGGGAGAGTGGGGGCTGGAATGTGGGTGAAGGTTGACAGACCATCACTGGGGGTGCAGCTGCCGTAACTGTTGGCATTGAACCGCGATGTGGACCCGCAGAACTCCCCAGGCGACGAGGATTTTGAGTCTGTGATCGCTCAAGAACCTTTCAACAAGCTGCTGCATTGAATGAGTCCAAGCATCATCCTCAACCCAAAAGACCATAAAGAGTGGAATGAGGCCATTCAGCCCATTGAGTCTGCTCCACCATTCAAAGAGGTCACGACTGATCTGATCATCCTCACGTCCACTCTCCTGCCTTTTCCCCATCACCCCTCCATTCCCCTTCCTGATTAAACATCTCTCTGTCCCAGCCTTGAATATACTCACTGACCCAGCCCCGAGAGCCCTCGGTGGGAAAGAATTCCACAGACTCACTCCCCTCTGAGAGAAGAAATTCCTCCTCATCTCTGTCTGCAATGGGTGACCCCTTATTCTGGGATTGTACCCTCTGGTCCTAGACTCTCTCCCACAAGGGGAAACAACCTCTCCACATCCCCCCCTGTCAAGTCCCCCAGGGAATCTTGGATGTTTCAATAAGGTCATCTCTCATTCTTCTAAACCCCAATGAGTCCAGGCCCAACCTCCTCAACCTCTCCTCATGGGACAGTCCCTCCATACTCGGGATCAGCCGAGTGGACCTTCTCTGGGCTGCCTCCAATGTCAGTCTGTCTTTCCTCAGATAAAGGGACCCAAACCTGTTCACAGTATTCCCGCTGTGGTCCGACCGGTGTCTTGTATAGATTTAGCAAATCCTCCTGATTTTTATACTCCATTCCCTTTGGAATAAAGACCAACATTCCCTTGGCCTTCCCTATTCCCCGCTGGACTTGGATGCTAGCTTTTTGTGATTCATGGATGAGGATTCCCAAATCCCTCTGCTCTGTAGCTTTCTGCAGTCTTTCTCCATTTAAATAATATTCAGCTCCTCTATTCTTCCTGCCAACGTGCATAACCTCAAATATCTACACGTTCTGTTCCATCTGCTGAGTTTTTTGCCCACTGGCCTAACCTCTCTAGATCCTTCTGCAGACTCAGTGTGTCATCCTCATTACTTACCTTACAATTTCTGTTCTGGGGGTGGGGGTGGGGGGGTGGGGTTGCAGAGGCGATGGCCATGTGTTTTTATTGTTAGGCTGTTAATCCAGATACCCACGTAACATTCTGGGGACCCAGGATCGAATCCCTCTGTGGTGGTCGGTGGAATTTGACTTCAATAAAAATCTGGAATTCGGAGTTTAATGATGACCAGTGAAACTATTGTTGATTGTCAAGGGGAAAAACCCCCCTGTCCTTGAGGGAAGGAAACTGTCATCCTTACCTGGTCTGGCCTTCATGTGACTCCAGACCCACAGCCAATGGGGTTGGCAATTAGGGATGGGAAATAGATGCTGGCTGAGCACATCCTGTGACGTCCACATCCTGTCAAAGATATTGTAACACATTGTGGCCCTCGCACTAATGCCTGTGGCGTTCCACCAGTAATAGGTTGCCATCTTGAACATATCGAAAAGGAGAGAATGAGGACTGCAGACGCTCCAGCACCTTGAACCTATCCCTTATCCTAACTCATTGTCTTTTTGTTAGTTAGCCAATCCTCTATCCATACTGCCTCCAACACCATGGACTCTTAGTCAGTAGCCTCTAATGTGTGACATCTACAGATTCGATTCCCTACAGCATGGAAACAGGCCCTTCGGCCCAACCAGTCCACACCGACCCTCTAACTAATGCACCTAACACTATGGGCAATTGAGCGTGGCCAATCCACCCTAACCTGCACATCTTTGGACTGTGGGAGGAAACCCAGGGGGAGGATGTGCAAATTCCACATAGACGGTCACCCGGAGACTGGGATCGAACCCGAGACCCTGGCACTGGGAGGCAGCAGTGCTAACCACTGAGCCACCATGCCGCGTCCAAATTTATTACATCCAATGCATCCCTTTTATCTATTCTGCTTGCCCCCTCCTCAAATAATTTTAATAAAGGTGTCATGATTTCCCCTTCCTGAAGCTTTGTTGACCTTACTCGATCATATTATGTATTTCTCAATGTTCTGCTATTACATTCTTTGCGATAAACTCGAACATTTTCTCAATAACAGGCACTAAGCCTATTGTTCTGTCTCCTTCTCTTTTTTTATAAAGAAAGGTGTTCCATTGTGAGTTTTCCAGTGCTCTGGAACTGTTCCAGAATCAAATCCTCTTGCCTTGTAAACCTAACTTTCCCCCCCCTCCCATTTAGTTTAAAACCCTCTCCGTGGGCACTAAGACACTGTCCCAGCACAGTTCAAGTGAAGCCCATCCTAGCGGAACAGCTCCCTTCTATCCCAGTATTGGTGCCGGTGCCCCATGAACTGAAACCTGTTCTACCCACACCGGCAGCCAATACCCAATGGCAGCCACCCAAGGGTGCAGAGGGTATGCCCAGAGAGCTCCTCATGGTGATGAGAAATCAGGGAGAATCGAATGGCCTACTCCACCTCAGAATCGCAGAATTATTACAGCTCAGAAGCAGGCCATTCAGCCCATTGTGCCTGCACTGATCCTATCTCTTCGTGCCAATCTCTTGCCTTTTCCCTGTATCCCTTTTCTATCCAAATAACCATCCAATGACCCTCTTGAATGCCTCAATTGAACCTGCCTCTAGTACGTTTCCAGGTAGTGCATTCTAGACTCGAACTACTCGCTGGGTGAAAATGGTTTTTCTCACATCCCCCTTGCTTCATTCACGCATCACTTTAAATCTACGCTCCTCTCATTCTTGTTCCTGTCACAAGTGAGACCAATTTCTCCCGATCTACTCTATCCAGCCTTCTCATGATTTTGAAACCTCGATCAGATCTCCCTGTCAGCCTTCCTCTCTCCAGGGAGGACCTTCTTAATTTCTTCAATCTATCCTCACTGCTGAGGCTTCTCATCCCTGGAACCATTTTTGTCGAGCTGAAAATGTGTTGCTGGAAAAGCGCAGCAGGTCAGGGCAGCATCCCAGGAGCAGGAGAATCGACGTTTCGGGCATCAGCCCTTCTTCAGGAAGGGCTGATGCCCGAAACGTCGATTCTCCTGCATTCCTGAAGAAGGGCTGATGCCCGAAACGTCGATTCTCCTGCCCCTTGGATGCTGCCTGACCTGCTGCGCTTTTCCAGCAACACATTTTCAGCTCTGATCTCCAGCATCTGCAGTCCTCACTTTCTCCTCGACCATTCTTGTAGATCCCCTCTGCTCTGTCTCTCCCCAATGCAACCACGTCGTCCCTATAATGTGGTGCCCACAACTGGACACAATCCTCCAACTGAGATCTAACGACTGTCTTGTACAAATTCAACATCACCTCCCTGCTCTTGTACTCTGTTCACGAAGCTGAGGGCACTCTGTGTTTTACGGACTGCTGTCTTCCTCCTGTCCTGTCACCTTCAATGATCTATGCACAGATACCATCCGCCCCCCCCCCCCCCCCCCCAGCTCCCTCCTGCACCCTGTGCAGAATTGTCATCCCACTGTTTTACATTGTCTTCCAACCAAAGTAGAGCACCTCTCTGCATTGAACCACAACTGAATCCAATCGGCCACTCCAACCCTCTCAATGTCCTTTTGCAGTTCCAGGCAGGTCTCCTCACCGTTCACAAATCCTACACGCTTCATGTCATCTGCACACTGTCGGAATAATCCTCTGCACTCCATGATCTAGTTCATGAATGAAGATCAGAAAAGGCCGAGGTGCTGATCCTGACCCCTGGTGAACTTCACTACAAACCTTGCTCTGTCCCGAATAAGATACATTGACCATTATTGTGTTTCCTGTCCCTCAGCCAATTTTGTATGCATGTTGTTACTGTCCCAATAACTTCTCAAGTCTGGTGTGTGGCACTGCCTTCTGAAATCTATGCATCCCACATCAACAACATGACCCTCTTCAACCTTAACTGTTCCCTCTACATAAAAGCTGTAGCAAGGTAATAAAGCATGACTGTTCCCTGTTCGAGATCCATGCTGAGTTTTCCTAATCAGGCCACCTTATTCCATGTGATTAGTCATTCTGGATGTAGGTTTGCTCGCTGAGCAGAAAGGTTCATTTCCAGATGTTTCGTTACCTTACCAGGTAACATCTTCAGTGGGCCTCAGGTGAAGCAAGGCTGAAAATTCCTGCTTTTTATTTATATGTTTGGGTTTCTTCGGGCCGGTGACGTCATTTCCTGTGGTGATGTTACTTCCTGTGGTGATGATGTCACTGACCCAAAGAAATCCAAACATACAAATAGAAAGCAGGAATCATGTCCAGTGCTTCGCCTGAGGGCCACTGAAGATGTTACCTAGTAAGGTAACGAAACGTCTGAAAATGAGCCTTCCAGCTCAGTGAGCAAACCTACATCCAAAACCTCAACCTGAGCTACCAACCTGCTCAAAACTCATTAGTCATTCTATCCCAAATAATTGTTTCTCAAAGTTTCCCTCCCACCAAAGTTAAGTCAGCTGGTCCGCCATTGCTGGGATTGGTCTGAAAGCCCTTCTTGGACCACGCCTACACTGTGGAAGCAGGCCCTTCGGTCTATGCCAAGCCTCCCAGGAGGAGAACCCTCACCCAGTCTCACCTTCTCCAACATTTCCAATGGCTAATCCACCCTATCCAGCACATCTTTGGACTGTGGAAAGAAACCCACCCAGACACGGGGAGCATGTGCAAACTCCACACAGACAGTCATCCGAGGGTGGAATCGAACCTGGGTCCCTGGTACTGTGAGGCAGCAGTGCTAGCCACTGAGTCACCGTGCCTTCACCTGCTCCATGAAGGGAATGAATAGCCTACTCCTGCCCCTAATTGATATGTCTGTGGTGTTATGAAGGTTATAGGTGTGTACTGTACCTTTAAGCGAGACTGGAAGCTGGCACGCATCTAGAGAGGCACTGAGTGTGCTGAAAGAATTTAAAATATAACATCTGACTGTGAAACCAATAGTGCAGCTGCGTTTCCATGGGACACAATGAATTCGAATTTGGCCAATCAGTTTAAATTATGCTCCAAGATACCAAACTCCAATTGAATTTCAATGTAGTGTTTTGATGACATCAAACCAATGAAATGATTCAATGTTTTGGGGTATAAAACCAGACATTTTGAACAGTTGGAGGGAGAACTGCCAACAATTACAGGCCGCTAGCCAAACAGCTCTCTGAAAGGTCCCTGTCCAAAAGGAAATTGTGCAGAAGACCGAAGAAAACATGACCCAGGAAAACTGAGAAAAAAACATCTACAGAGTGAAATCCACAGAGTGAAATACACAGAGGGAAATCTACAGAGGGAAATCCACAGAGTGAAATCTACAGAGTGAAATCCACAGAGTGAAATACACAGAGTGAAATCTACAGAGTGAAATCTACAGAGTGAAATCTACAGAGTGAAATCCACAGAGTGAAATACACAGAGTGAAATACACAGAGGGAAATCTACAGAGTGAAATCTACAGAGGGAAATCTACAGAGTGAAATCTACAGAGTGAAATCTACAGAGTGAAATCCACAGAGTGAAATCCACAGAGTGAAATACACAGAGGGAAATCTACAGAGTGAAATCTACAGAGTGAAATCTACAGAGTGAAATCTACAGAGTGAAATCCACAGAGTGAATTACACAGAAAGAAATCCACAGAAGGAAATCTACAGAGTGAAATCCACAGAGTGAAATCCACAGAGTGAAACCCACAGAGTGAAATCTACAGCGTGAAATCTACAGAGTGAAATCCACAGAGTGAAATCTACAGCGTGAAATCCACAGAGTGAAATCTACAGAGTGAAATCTACAGCGTGAAATCCACAGAAGGAAATCCACAGAGTGAAATCTACAGAGGGAAATCCACACAGTGAAATCCACAAAGGGAAATCTACAGAGGGAAATCCACAGAGGGAAATCCACAGAGTGAAATCCACAGAGTGAAACCCACAGAGTGAAATCTACAGAGGGAAATCTACAGAGGGAAATCTACAGAGTGAAATCTACAGAGTGAAATCCACAGAGGGAAATCTACAGAGGGAAATCTACAGAGGGAAATCCACAGAGGGAAATCTACACAGGGAAATCTACAGAGTGAAATCTACAGAGTGAAATCTACAGAGTGAAATCTACAGAGTGAAATCCACAGAGGGAAATCTACAGAGTGAAATCTACAGAGTGAAATCTACACAGGGAAATCTACAGAGGGAAATCTACAGAAGGAAATCCACAGAGTGAAATCCACAGAGTGAAATCCACAGAGTGAAATCTACAGAGGGAAATCTACAGAGTGAAATCCACAGAGGGAAATCTACAAAGGGAAATCCACAGAGGGAAATCTACAGAGGGAAATCCACAGAGTGAAATCCACTGAGAGAAATCCACAGAGTGAAATCTACAGAGTGAAATCCACAGAGTGAAATCTACAGTGTGAACTACACAGAGTGAAATCCACAGAGTGAAATCTACAGAGTGAAATCCACAGAGTGAAATCCACAGAGGGAAATCTACAGAGTGAAATCCACAGAGGGAAATCTACAGAGGGAGATCTACAGAGAGAAATCCACAGAGGTCAATCTACAGAGTGAAATCTAAAGAGTGAAATCCACAGAGTGAAATCTACAGAGTGAAATCCACAGAGGGAAATCTACAGAGTGAAATCTACAGAGTGAAATCCACAGAGTGAAATCTACAGAGTGAAATCCACAGAGGGAAATCTACAGAGTGAAATCTACAGAGTGAAATCTACAGAGTGAAATCCACAGAGGGAAATCTACAGAGTGAAATCTACAGAGTGAAATCTACAGAGTGAAATCCACAGAGTGAAATCCACAGAGTGAAATCTACAGAGTGAAATCCACAGAGTGAAATCCACAGAGTGAAATCCACAGAGGGGAATCTACAGAGTGAAATCTACAGAGTGAAATCCACAGAGTGAAATCTACAGAGTGAAATCCACAGAGGGAAATCTACAGAGTGAAATCTACAGAGTGAAATCCAAAGAGTGAAATCTACAGAGTGAAATCCACAGAGGGAAATCTACAGAGTGAAATCTACAGAGTGAAATCTACAGAGGGAAATCTACAGAGGGAAATCTACAGAAGGAAATCCACAGAGTGAAATCCACAGAGTGAAATCCACAGAGTGAAATCTACAGAGTGAAATCCACAGAGGGAAATCTACAGAGGGAAATCCACAGAGTGAAATCCACAGAGTGAAATCTACAGAGTGAAATCCACAGAGGGAAATCTACAGAGTGAGATCTACAGAGTGAAATCCACAGAGGGAAATCTACAGAGGGAAATCCACAGAGTGAACTCTACAGAGTGAAATCTACAGTGTGAAACCCACAGAGTGAAATCTACAGAGTGAAATCTACGGAGTGAAATCCACAGAGTGAAATCCACAGAGGGAAATCTACAGAGTGAAATCCACAGAGGGAAATCTACAGAGGGAAATCCACAGAGGGAAATCTACAGAGGGAAATCTACAGAGTGAAATCCACAGAGGGAAATCTACAGAGTGAAATCCACAGAGGGGAATCTACAGAGTGAAATCTACAGAGTGAAATCCACAGAGTGAAATCTACAGAGTGAAATCCACAGAGGGAAATCTACAGAGTGAAATCTACAGAGTGAAATCCAAAGAGTGAAATCTACAGAGTGAAATCCACAGAGGGAAATCTACAGAGTGAAATCTACAGAGTGAAATCTACAGAGGGAAATCTACAGAGGGAAATCTACAGAAGGAAATCCACAGAGTGAAATCCACAGAGTGAAATCCAAAGAGGGGAATCTACAGAGTGAAATCTACAGAGTGAAATCCACAGAGTGAAATCTACAGAGTGAAATCCACAGAGGGAAATCTACAGAGTGAAATCTACAGAGTGAAATCCAAAGAGTGAAATCTACAGAGTGAAATCCACAGAGGGAAATCTACAGAGTGAAATCTACAGAGTGAAATCTACAGAGGGAAATCTACAGAGGGAAATCTACAGAAGGAAATCCACAGAGTGAAATCCACAGAGTGAAATCCACAGAGTGAAATCTACAGAGTGAAATCCACAGAGGGAAATCTACAGAGGGAAATCCACAGAGTGAAATCCACAGAGTGAAATCTACAGAGTGAAATCCACAGAGGGAAATCTACAGAGTGAAATCCACAGAGTGAAATCCACAGAGGGAAATCTACAGAGGGAAATCCACAGAGTGAACTCTACAGAGTGAAATCTACAGTGTGAAACCCACAGAGTGAACTCTACAGAGTGAAATCTACGGAGTGAAATCCACAGAGTGAAATCCACAGAGGGAAATCTACAGAGTGAAATCCACAGAGGGAAATCTACAGAGGGAAATCCACAGAGGGAAATCTACAGAGGGAAATCTACAGAGGGAAATCCACAGAGGGAAATCTACAGAGGGAAATCCACAGAGGGAAATCTACAGAGGGAAATCCACAGATAGAAATCCACAGAGGGAAATCTACAGAGGGAAATCCACAGAGGGAAATCTAAAGAGGGAAATCCACATAGTGAACTCTACAGAGTGAAATCTACAGTGTGAAACCCACAGAGTGAACTCTACAGAGTGAAATCTACGGAGTAAAATCCACAGAGTGAAATCCACAGAGGGAAATCTACAGAGTGAAATCCACAGAGGGAAATCTACAGAGGGAAATCCACAGAGGGAAATCTGCAGAGGGAAATCCACAGAGAGAAATCCACAGAGTGAAATCTACAGAGTGAAATCCACTGAGAGAAATCCACAGAGTGAAATCTACAGAGTGAACTCTACAGAGTGAAATCCACAGAGTGAAATCCACAGAGTGAAATCTACAGAGTGAATTCTACAGAGTGAAATCCACTGAGAGAAATCCACAGAGGGAAATCCACAGAGTGAACTCTACAGAGTGAAATCTACAGAGTGAAATCCACAGAGGGAAATCTACAGAGTGAAATCCACAGAGTGAAATCTACAGAGTGAAATCCACAGAGGGAAATCCACAGAGTGAAATCTACAGAGTGAAATCCACAGAGGGAAATCTACAGAGGGAAATCTACAGAGTGAAATCTACAGAGTGAAATCTACAGAGTGAAATCCACAGAGTGAAATCTACAGAGTGAAATCCACAGAGGGAAATCTACAGAGTGAAATCCACAGAGGGAAATCCACTGAGTGAACTCTACAGAGTGAAATCCACAGAGTGAAATCCACAGAGTGAAATCCACAGAGTGAAATCTACAGAGTGAAATCCACAGAGTGAAATCCACAGAGTGAAATCCACTGAGTGAACTCCACAGAGTGAAATCCACAGAGGGAAATCTACAGAGGGAAATCTACAGAGTGAAATCCACAGAGGGAAATCTACAGAGTGAAATCTACAGAGTGAAATCCACAGAGTGAAATCTACAGAGTGAAATCCACAGAGGGAAATCTACAGAGTGAAATCTACAGAGTGAAATCCACAGAGTGAAATCTACAGAGTGAAATCCACAGAGGGAAATCTACAGAGTGAAATCCACAGAGTGAAATCCACAGAGGGAAATCTACAGAGGGAAATCTACAAAGAGAAATCCACAGAGGGCAATCTACAGAGTGAAATCTACAGAGTGAAATCCACAGAGTGAAATCTACAGAGTGAAATCCACAGAGGGAAATCTACAGAGTGAAATCTACAGAGTGAAATCCACAGAGTGAAATCTACAGAGTGAAATCCACACAGGGAAATCTACAGAGTGAAATCCACAGAGGGAAATCTACAGAGTGAAATCTACAGAGTGAAATCTACAGAGTGAAATCCACAGAGTGAAATCCGCAGAGTGAAATCTACAGAGTGAAATCCACAGAGTGAAATCCACAGAGTGAAATCCACAGAGGGAAATCTACAGAGTGAAATCTACAGAGTGAAATCCACAGAGTGAAATCTACAGAGTGAAATCCACAGAGGGAAATCTACAGAGTGAAATCTATAGAGTGAAATCCAAAGAGTGAAATCTACAGAGTGAAATCCACAGAGGGAAATCTACAGAGTGAAATCTACAGAGTGAAATCTACAGAGGGAAATCTACAGAGGGAAATCTACAGAAGGAAATCCACAGAGGGAAATCCACAGAGTGAACTCTACAGAGTGAAATCCACAGAGTGAAATCCACAGAGTGAAATACACAGAGGGAAATCTACAGAGTGAAATCTACAGAGTGAAATCTACAGAGTGAAATCGACAGAGTGAAATCCACAGAGTGAAATACACAGAGTGAAATACACAGAGGGAAATCTTCAGTGTGAAATCTACAGAGTGAAATCCACAGAGTGAAATACACAGAGGGAAATCTACAGAGTGAAATCTACAGAGTGAAATCTACAGAGTGAAATCGACAGAGTGAAATCCACAGAGTGAAATCTACAGAGTGAAATCTACAGAGTGAAATCCACAGAGTGAAATCTACTGAGTGAAATCCACAGAGTGAAATCCACAGAGTGAAATCCACAGAGTGAAATACACAGAGGGAAATCTACAGAGTGAAATCCACAGAGGGAAATCTACAGAGTGAAATCTACAGAGTGAAATCTACAGAGTGAAATCCACAGAGTGAAATACACAGAAAGAAATCCACAGAAGGAAATCTACAGAGTGAAATCCACAGAGTGAAATCCACAGAGTGAAACCCACAGAGTGAAATCTACAGCGTGAAATCTACAGAGTGAAATCCACAGAGTGAAATCTACAGCGTGAAATCCACAGAGTGAAATCTACAGAGTGAAATCTACAGCGTGAAATACACAGAAAGAAATCCACAGAAGGAAATCCACAGAGTGAAATCTACAGAGGGAAATCCACACAGTGAAATCCACAAAGGGAAATCTACAGAGGGAAATCCACAGAGGGAAATCCACAGAGTGAAATCCACAGAGTGAAACCCACAGAGTGAAATCTACAGAGGGAAATCTACAGAGGGAAATCTACAGAGGGAAATCTACAGAGTGAAATCTACAGAGTGAAATCCACAGAGGGAAATCTACAGAGGGAAATCCATAGAGGGAAATCTACAGAAGGAAATCTACAGAGTGAAATCTACAGAGTGAAATCCACAGAGTGAAATCCACAGAGGGAAATCTACAGAGTGAAATCCACAGAGTGAAATACACAGAGGGAAATCCACAGATGGAAATCTACAGAGTGAAATCTACAGAGTGAAATCCACAGAGGGAAATCTACAGAGGGAAATCTACAGAGTGAAATCTACAGAGTGAAATCTACAGTGTGAAATCTACAGAGTGAAATCCACAGAGTGAAATCTACAGAGTGAAATCTACTGAGGGAAATCTACAGAGTGAAATCTACAGAGTGAAATCCACAGAGGGAAATCCACTGAGTGAACTCTACAGAGTGAAATCCACAGAGTGAAATCCACAGAGTGAAATCCACAGAGTGAAATCTACAGAGTGAAATCCAAAGAGTGAAATCCACAGAGTGAAATCCACTGAGTGAACTCCACAGAGTGAAATCCACAGAGTGAAATCTATGAGAGTGAAATCCACAGAGTGAAATCCACAGAGGGAAATCTACAGAGTGAAATCCACAGAGGGAAAAATACAGAGGGAAATCTACAGAGAGAAATCCACAGAGGGCAATCTACAGAGTGAAATCTACAGAGTGAAATCCACAGAGTGAAATCTACAGAGTGAAATCCACAGAGTGAAATCCACAGAGTGAAATCCACAGAGGGAAATCTACAGAGTGAAATCTACAGAGTGAAATCCACAGAGTGAAATCTACAGAGTGATATCCACAGAGTGAAATCTACAGAGTGAAATCTACAGAGTGAAATCCAAAGAGTGAAATCTACAGAGTGAAATCCACAGAGGGAAATCTACAGAGTGAAATCTACAGAGGGAAATCTACAGAAGGAAATCCACAGAGTGAAATCTACAGAGGGAAATCTACAGAGTGAAATCTACAGAGGGAAATCTACAGAGGGAAATCTACAGAAGGAAATCCACAGAGTGAAATCTACAGAGTGAAATCCACAGAGTGAAATCCACAGAGTGAAATCCACAGAGGGTAATCTACAGAGTGAAGTCTACAGAGTGAAATCCACAGACTGAAATCTACAGAGTGAAATCCACAGAGGGAAATCTACAGAGTGAAATCTACAGAGTGAAATCCAAAGAGTGAAATCTACAGAGTGAAATCCACAGAGGGAAATCTACAGAGTGAAATCTACAGAGTGAAATCTACAGAGGGAAATCTACAGAGGGAAATCTACAGAAGGAAATCCACAGAGTGAAATCCACAGAGTGAAATCTACAGAGTGAAATCTACAGAGTGAAATCCACAGATGGAAATCTACAGAGGGAAATCCACAGAGTGAAATCCACAGAGTGAAATCTACAGAGTGAAATCCACAGAGGGAAATCTACAGAGTGAAATCTACAGAGTGAAATCCACAGAGGGAAATCTACAGAGGGAAATCCACAGAGTGAACTCTACAGAGTGAAATCTACAGTGTGAAACCCACAGAGTGAACTATACAGAGTGAAATCTACGGAGTGAAATCCACAGAGTGAAATCCACAGAGGGAAATCTACAGAGTGAAATCCACAGAGGGAAATCTATAGAGGGAAATCCACAGAGGGAAATCTACAGAGGGAAATCCACAGAGTGAAATCCACTTAGAGAAATCCACAGAGTGAAATCTACAGAGTGAAATCCACTGAGAGAAATCTACAGAGTGAAATCTACAGAGTGAACTCTACAGAGTGAAATCCACAGAGTGAAATCCACAGAGTGAAATCTACAGAGTGAAATCTACAGAGTGAAATTCACTGAGAGAAATCCACAGAGGGAAATCCACAGAGTGAAATCAACAGAGTGAAATCTACAGAGTGAAATCCACAGAGTGAAATCCACAGAGTGAAATCTACAGAGTGAAATCCACAGAGTGAAATCCACAGAGTGAAATCCACAGAGGGAAATCTACAGAGTGAAATCTACAGAGTGAAATCCACAGAGTGAAATCCACAGAGTGAAATCCACAGAGTAAAATCCACAGAGTGAAATCTACAGAGTGAAATCCACAGAGTGAAATCTACAGAGTGAAATCTACAGAGTGAAATCTACAGAGTGAAATCCACAGAGTGAAATACACAGAAAGAAATCCACAGAAGGAAATCTACAGAGTGAAATCCACAGAGTGAACTCCACAGATTGAAACCCACAGAGTGAAATCTACAGCGTGAAATCTACAGAGTGAAATCCACAGAGTGAAATCTACAGCGTGAAATCCACAGAGTGAAATCTACAGAGTGAAATCTACAGCGTGAAATACACAGAAAGAAATCCACAGAAGGAAATCCACAGAGTGAAATCTACAGAGGGAAATCCACACAGTGAAATCCACAAAGGGAAATCTACAGAGGGAAATACACAGAGGGAAATCCACAGAGTGAAATCCACAGAGTGAAATCTACAGAGGGAAATCTACAGAGTGAAATCTACAGAGTGAAATCCACAGAGTGAAATCCACAGAGTGAAATCCACAGAGGGAAATCTACAGAGTGAAATCCACAGAGGGAAATCCACTGAGAGAAATCTACAGAGTGAAATCTACAGTGGGACATCTACAGAGTGAAATCTACAGAGTGAAATCCACAGAGGGAAATCCACAGAGGGAAATCTACAGAGTGAAATCTACAGAGTGAAATCCACAGAGGGAAATCTACAGAGTGAAATCTACAGAGTGAAATCTACAGAGTGAAATCTACAGAGTGAAATCCACAGAGTGAAATCTACAGAGTGAAATCTACAGAGTGAAATCTACAGAGTGAAATCCACAGAGGGAAATCCACTGAGTGAACTCTACAGAGTGAAATCCACAGAGTGAAATCCACAGAGTGAAATCCACAGAGTGAAATCTACAGAGTGAAATCCACAGAGTGAAATCCACAGAGTGAAATCCACAGAGGGAAATCTACAGAGTGAAATCTACAGAGTGAAATCCACAGAGTGAAATCTACAGAGTGAAATCCACAGAGTGAAATCCACAGAGTGAAATCCACAGAGTGAAATCTACAGAGTGAAATCCACAGAGTGAAATCCACTGAGTGAACTCCACAGAGTGAAATCTACAGAGTGAAATCTACAGAGTGAAATCCACAGAGTGAAATCAACAGAGTGAAATCCACAGAGGGAAATCTACAGAGTGAAATCTACAGAGTGAAATCCACAGAGTGAAATCCGCAGAGTGAAATCTACAGAGTGAAATCCACAGAGGGAAATCTACAGAGTGAAATCTACAGAGTGAAATCTACAGAGTGAAATCCACAGAGGGAAATCTACAGAGTGAAATCTACAGAGTGAAATCTACAGAGTGAAATCCACAGAGTGAAATCCACAGAGTGAAATCTACAGAGTGAAATCCACAGAGGGAAATCTACAGAGTGAAATCTACAGAGTGAAATCCACAGAGTGAAATCTACAGAGTGAAATCCACAGAGGGAAATCTACAGAGTGAAATCTACAGAGTGAAATCCAAAGAGTGAAATCTACAGAGTGAAATCCACAGAGGGAAATCTACAGAGTGAAATCTACAGAGTGAAATCTACAGAGGGAAATCTACAGAGGGAAATCTACAGAAGGAAATCCACAGAGTGAAATCCACAGAGTGAAATCCACAGAGTGAAATCTACAGAGTGAAATCCACAGAGGGAAATCTACAGAGGGAAATCCACAGAGTGAAATCCACAGAGTGAAATCTACAGAGTGAAATCCACAGAGGGAAATCTACAGAGTGAAATCTACAGAGTGAAATCCACAGAGGGAAATCTACAGAGGGAAATCCACAGAGTGAACTCTACAGAGTGAAATCTACAGTGTGAAACCCACAGAGTGAACTCTACAGAGTGAAATCTACGGAGTGAAATCCACAGAGTGAAATCCACAGAGGGAAATCTACAGAGTGAAATCCACAGAGGGAAATCTACAGAGGGAAATCCACAGAGGGAAATCTACAGAGGGAAATCTACAGAGTGAAATCCACAGAGGGAAATCTACAGAGGGAAATCCACAGAGTGAAATCCACAGAGGGAAATCTACAGAGTGAAATCCACAGAGGGAAATCTACAGAGGGAAATCCACAGAGGGAAATCTACAGAGGGAAATCCACAGAGTGAACTCTACAGAGTGAAATCTACAGTGTGAAACCCACAGAGTGAACTCTACAGAGTGAAATCTACGGAGTAAAATCCACAGAGTGAAATCCACAGAGGGAAATCTACAGAGTGAAATCCGAAGAGGGAAATCTACAGAGGGAAATCCACAGAGGGAAATCTACAGAGGGAAATCCACAGAGAGAAATCCACAGAGTGAAATCTACAGAGTGAAATCCACTGAGAGAAATCCACAGAGTGAAATCTACAGAGTGAACTCTACAGAGTGAAATCCACAGAGTGAAATCCACAGAGTGAAATCTACAGAGTGAAATCTACAGAGTGAAATCCACTGAGAGAAATCCACAGAGGGAAATCCACAGAGTGAACTCTACAGAGTGAAATCTACAGAGTGAAATCCACAGAGGGAAATCTCCAGAGTAAAATCCACAGAGTGAAATCTACAGAGTGAAATCCACAGCGGGAAATCCACAGAGGGAAATCTACAGAGTGAAATCCACAGAGGGAAATCTACAGAGGGAAATCTACAGAGTGAAATCTACAGAGTGAAATCCACAGAGTGAAATCTACAGAGTGAAATCTACAGAGGGAAATCTACAGAGTGAAATCCACAGAGGGAAATCCACTGAGTGAACTCTACAGAGTGAAATCCACAGAGTGAAATCCACAGAGTGAAATCTACAGAGTGAAATCCACAGAGTGAAATCCACAGAGTGAAATCCACTGAGTGAACTCCACTGAGTGAAATCCACAGAGGGAAATCTACAGAGGGAAATCTACAGAGAGAAATCCACAGAGGGCAATCTACAGAGTGAAATCTACAGAGTGAAATCCACAGAGTGAAATCTACAGAGTGAAATCCACAGAGGGAAATCTACAGAGTGAAATCTACAGAGTGAAATCCACAGAGGGAAATCTACAGAGTGAAATCTACAGAGTGAAATCCACAGAGTGAAATCTACAGAGTGAAATCCACAGAGGGAAATCTACAGAGTGAAATCCACAGAGTGAAATCCACAGAGGGAAATCTACAGAGGGAAATCTACAGAGAGAAATCCACAGAGGGCAATCTACAGAGTGAAATCTACAGAGTGAAATCCACAGAGTGAAATCTACAGAGTGAAATCCACAGAGGGAAATCTACAGAGTGAAATCTACAGAGTGAAATCCACAGAGTGAAATCTACAGAGTGAAATCCACACAGGGAAATCTACAGAGTGAAATCTACAAAGGGAAATCTACAGAGTGAAATCTACAGAGTGAAATCTACAGAGTGAAATCCACAGAGTGAAATCCGCAGAGTGAAATCTACAGAGTGAAATCCACAGAGTGAAATCCACAGAGTGAAATCCACAGAGGGAAATCTACAGAGTGAAATCTACAGAGTGAAATCCACAGAGTGAAATCTACAGAGTGAAATCCACAGAGGGAAATCTACAGAGTGAAATCTACAGAGTGAAATCCAAAGAGTGAAATCTACAGAGTGAAATCCACAGAGGGAAATCTACAGAGTGAAATCTACAGAGTGAAATCTACAGAGGGAAATCTACAGAGGGAAATCTACAGAAGGAAACCCACGGAGGGAAATCCACAGAGTGAACTCTACAGAGTGAAATCTACAGAGTGAAATCCACAGAGTGAAATACACAGAGGGAAATCCACAGAGTGAAATCTACAGAGTGAAATCTACAGAGTGAAATCGACAGAGTGAAATCCACAGAGTGAAATACACAGAGTGAAATACACAGAGGGAAATCTACAGAGTGAAATCTACAGAGTGAAATCTACAGAGTGAAATCCACAGAGTGAAATCCACAGAGTGAAATACACAGAGGGAAATCTACAGAGTGAAATGTACAGAGTGAAATCTACAGAGTGAAATCCACAGAGTGAAATATACAGAAAGAAATCCACAAAAGGAAATCTACAGAGTGAAATCCACAGAGTGAAATCCACAGAGTGAAACCCACCGAGTGAAATCTACAGCGTGAAATCTACAGAGTGAAATCCACAGAGTGAAATCTACAGCGTGAAATCCACAGAGTGAAATCTACAGAGTGAAATCTACAGCGTGAAATACACAGAAAGAAATCCACAGAAGGAAATCCACAGAGTGAAATCTACAGAGGGAAATCCACACAGTGAAATTCACAAAGGGAAATCTACAGAGGGAAATCCACAGAGGGAAATCCACAGAGTGAAATCCACAGAGTGAAACCCATAGAGTGAAATCTACAGAGGGAAATCTACAGAGGGAAATCTACAGAGTGAAATCTACAGAGTGAAATCCACAGAGGGAAATCTACAGAGGGAAATCTACAGAGGGAAATCCACAGAGGGAAATCTACAGAAGGAAATCTACAGAGTGAAATCCACAGAGTGAAATCGACAGAGTGAAATCCACAGAGGGAAATCTACAGAGTGAAATCTACAGAGTGAAATCTACAGAGTGAGATCTACAGAGTGAAATCCACAGAGTGAAATCTACAGAGTGAAATCTACAGTGGGACATCTACAGAGTGAAATCTACAGAGTGAAATCCACAGAGGGAAATCCACAGAGGGAAATCTACAGAGTGAAATCTACAGAGTGAAATCTACAGAGTGAAATCTACAGAGTGAAATCTACAGAGGGAAATCTACAGAGTGAAATCTACAGAGTGAAATCCACAGAGGGAAATCCACTGAGTGAACTCTACAGAGTGAAATCCACAGAGTGAAATCCACAGAGTGAAATCCACAGAGTGAAATCTACAGAGTGAAATCCACAGAGTGAAATCTACAGAGTGAAATCTACAGAGTGAAATCCACAGAGGGAAATCTACAGAGTGAAATCTACAGAGTGAAATCCAAAGAGTGAAATCTACAGAGTGAAATCCACAGAGGGAAATCTACAGAGTGAACTCTACAGAGTGAAATCTACAGAGGGAAATCTACAGAGGGAAATCTACAGAAGGAAATCCACAGAGTGAAATCTACAGAGTGAAATCCACAGAGTGAAATCCACAGAGTGAAATCCACAGAGGGAAATCTACAGAGTGAAATCTACAGAGTGAAATCCACAGAGTGAAATCTACAGAGTGAAATCCACAGAGGGAAATCTACAGAGTGAAATCTACAGAGTGAAATCCAAAGAGTGAAATCTACAGAGTGAAATCCACAGAGGGAAATCTACAGAGTGAAATCTACAGAGTGAAATCTACAGAGGGAAATCTACAGAGGGAAATCTACAGAAGGAAATCCACAGAGTGAAATCCACAGAGTGAAATCCACAGAGTGAAATCTACAGAGTGAAATCCACAGATGGAAATCTACAGAGGGAAATCCACAGAGTGAAATCCACAGAGTGAAATCTACAGAGTGAAATCCACAGAGGGAAATGTACAGAGTGAAATCTACAGAGTGAAATCCACAGAGGGAAATCCACAGAGGGAAATCCACAGAGTGAACTCTACAGAGTGAAATCTACAGTGTGAAACCCACAGAGTGAACTCTACCGAGTGAAATCTACGGAGTGAAATCCACAGAGTGAAATCCACAGAGGGAAATCTACAGAGTGAAATCCACAGAGGGAAATCTATAGAGGGAAATCCACAGAGGGAAATCTACAGAGGGAAATCCACAGAGTGAAATCCACTGAGAGAAATCCACAGAGTGAAATCTACAGAGTGAAATCCACTGAGAGAAATCCACAGAGTGAAATCTACAGAGTGAACTCTACAGAGTGAAATCCACAGAGTGAAATCCACAGAGTGAAATCTACAGAGTGAAATCTACAGAGTGAAATCCACTGAGAGAAATCCACAGAGTGAAATCCACAGAGTGAAATCCACAGAGTGAAATCTACAGAGTGAAATCCACAGAGTGAAATCCACAGAGGGAAATCCACAGAGGGAAATCTACAGAGTAAAATCTACAGAGTGAAATCTACAGAGTGAAATCCACAGAGTGAAATCCACAGAGTGAAATCTACAGAGTGAAATCCACAGAGTGAACTCCACAGAGTGAAATCCACAGAGTGAAATCTACAGAGTGAAATCCACAGAGTGAAATACACAGAAAGAAATCCACAGAAGGAAATCTACAGAGTGAAATCCACAGAGGGAAATCTACAGAGTGAAATCTACAGAGTGAAATCCACAGAGTGAAATCTACAGAGTGAAATCCACAGAGGGAAATCTACAGAGTGAAATCTACAGAGTGAAATCTACAGAGTGAAATCCACAGAGGGAAATCTACAGAGTGAAATCTAAAGAGTGAAATCTACAGAGTGAAATCCACAGAGTGAAATCCACAGAGTGAAATCCACAGAGTGAAATCCACAGAGTGAAATCCACAGAGGGAAATCTACAGAGTGAAATCCACAGAGTGAAATCCACAGAGTGAAATCCACAGAGGGAAATCTACAGAGTGAAATCTACAGAGTGAAATCCAAAGAGTGAAATCTACAGAGGGAAATCCACAGAGGGAAATCTACAGAGTGAAATCTACAGAGTGAAATCTACAGAGGGAAATCTACAGAGGGAAATCTACAGAAGGAAATCCACAGAGTGAAATCTACAGAGTGAAATCCACAGAGTGAAATCCACAGAGGGAAATCTACAGAGTGAAATCTACAGAGTGAAATCCACTGAGAGAAATCCACAGAGGGAAATCCACAGAGTGAACTCTACAGAGTGAAATCTACAGAGTGAAATCCACAGAGGGAAATCTCCAGAGTGAAATCCACAGAGTGAAATCTACAGAGTGAAATCCACAGAGGGAAATCCACAGAGGGAAATCTACAGAGTGAAATCTACAGAGTGAAATCTACAGAGTGAAATCTACAGAGTGAAATCTACAGAGTGAAATCCACAGAGTGAAATCTACAGAGTGAAATCTACAGAGGGAAATCTACAGAGTGAAATCCACAGAGGGAAATCCACTGAGTGAACTCTACAGAGTGAAATCCACAGAGTGAAATCCACAGAGTGAAATCTACAGAGTGAAATCCACAGAGTGAAATCCACAGAGTGAAATCCACTGAGTGAACTCCACAGAGTGAAATCCACAGAGGGAAATCTACAGAGGGAAATTTACAGAGAGAAATCCACAGAGGGCAATCTACAGAGTGAAATCTACAGAGTGAAATCCACAGAGTGAAATCTACAGAGTGAAATCCACAGAGGGAAATCTACAGAGTGAAATCTACAGAGTGAAATCCACAGAGTGAAATCTACAGAGTGAAATCTACAGAGTGAAATCCACAGAGTGAAATCTACAGAGTGAAATCCACAGAGAGAAATCTACAGAGTGAAATCCACAGAGTGAAATCCACAGAGGGAAATCTACAGAGGGAAATCTACAGAGAGAAATCCACAGAGGGCAATCTACAGAGTGAAATCTACAGAGTGAAATCCACAGAGTGAAATCTACAGAGTGAAATCCACAGAGGGAAATCTACAGAGTGAAATCTACAGAGTGAAATCCATAGAGTGAAATCTACAGAGTGAAATCCACACAGGGAAATCTACAGAGTGAAATCTACAGAGGGAAATCTACAGAGTGAAATCTACAGAGTGAAATCTGCAGAGTGAAATCCACAGAGTGAAATCCGCAGAGTGAAATCTACAGTGAAATCCACAGAGTGAAATCCACAGAGTGAAATCACAGAGGGGTGACTTGATAGAGGTTTATAAGATGATCAGAGGAATAGATAGAGTAGACAGTCAGAAACTTTTTCCCCGGGTACAACAGAGTGTTACAAGGGGACATAAATTTAAGGTGAAGGGTGGAAGGTATAGGGGAGATGTCAGGGGTGGGCTCTTCACCCAGAGAGTGGTGGGGGCATGGAATGCGCTGCCCGTGGGAGTGGTAGAGTCAGATTCATTGGCGACCTTTAAGCGGCATTTGGATAGGTACATGGATGGGTGCTTAATCTAGGATAGAAGTTCGGCACAACATCGTGGGCCGAAGGGCCTGTTCTGTGCTGTATTGTTCTATGTTCTATGTTCTATGTTCTATGTTCTATGAAATCTACAGAGGGAAATCTACAGAGGGAAATCTACAGAAGGAAACCCACAGAGGGAAATCCACAGAGTGAACTCTACAGAGTGAAATCTACAGAGTGAAATCCACAGAGTGAAATACACAGAGGGAAATCTACAGAGTGAAATCTACAGAGTGAAATCTACAGAGTGAAATCGACAGAGTGAAATCCACAGAGTGAAATACACAGAGTGAAATACACAGAGGGAAATCTACAGAGTGAAATCTACAGAGTGAAATCTACAGAGTGAAATCTACAGAGTGAAATCCACAGAGTGAAATCCACAGAGTGAAATACACAGAGGGAAATCTACAGAGTGAAATCTACAGAGTCAAATCTACAGAGTGAAATCTACAGAGTGAAATCCACAGAGTGAAATACACAGAAAGAAATCCACAGAAGGAAATCTACAGAGTGAAATCCACAGAGTGAAATCCACAGAGTGAAACCCACAGAGTGAAATCTACAGCGTGAAATCTACAGAGTGAAATCCACAGAGTGAAATCTACAGCGTGAAATCCACAGAGTGAAATCTACAGAGTGAAATCTACAGCGTGAAATACACAGAAAGAAATCCACAGAAGGAAATCCACAGAGTGAAATCTACAGAGGGAAATCCACACAGTGAAATTCACAAAGGGAAATCTACAGAGGGAAATCCACAGAGGGAAATCCACAGAGTGAAATCCACAGAGTGAAACCCACAGAGTGAAATCTACAGAGTGAAATCTACAGAGGGAAATCTACAGAGTGAAATCCACAGAGGGAAATCTACAGAGTGAAATCTACAGAGTGAAATCTACAGAGTGAAATCCACAGAGGGAAATCTACAGAGTGAAATCTACAGAGTGAAATCTACAGAGTGAAATCCACAGAGTGAAATCCACAGAGTGAAATCTACAGAGTGAAATCCACAGAGTGAAATCCACAGAGTGAAATCCACAGAGGGAAATCTACAGAGTGAAATCCACAGAGTGAAATCTACAGAGTGAAATCTAGAGAGTGAAATCCACAGAGGGAAATCTACAGAGTGAAATCTACAGAGTGAAATCCAAAGAGTGAAATCTACAGAGTGAAATCCACAGAGGGAAATCTACAGAGTGAACTCTACAGAGTCAAATCTACAGAGGGAAATCTACAGAGGGAAATCTACAGAAGGAAATCCACAGAGTGAAATCTACAGAGTGAAATCTACAGAGTGAAATCCACAGAGTGAAATCTACAGAGTGAAATCCACAGAGGGAAATCTACAGAGTGAAATCTACAGAGTGAAATCCAAAGAGTGAAATCTACAGAGTGAAATCCACAGAGGGAAATCTACAGAGTGAAATCTACAGAGTGAAATCTACAGAGGGAAATCTACAGAGGGAAATCTACAGAAGGAAATCCACAGAGTGAAATCCACAGAGTGAAATCCACAGAGTGAAATCTACAGAGTGAAATCCACAGATGGAAATCTACAGAGGGAAATCCACAGAGTGAAATCCACAGAGTGAAATCTACAGAGTGAAATCCACAGAGGGAAATGTACAGAGTGAAATCTACAGAGTGAAATCCACAGAGGGAAATCCACAGAGGGAAATCCACAGAGTGAACTCTACAGAGTGAAATCTACAGTGTGAAACTCACAGAGTGAACTCTACAGAGTGAAATCTACGGAGTGAAATCCACAGAGTGAAATCCACAGAGGGAAATCTACAGAGTGAAATCCACAGAGGGAAATCTATAGAGGGAAATCCACAGAGGGAAATCTACAGAGGGAAATCCACAGAGTGAAATCCACTGAGAGAAATCCACAGAGTGAAATCTACAGAGTGAAATCCACTGAGAGAAATCCACAGAGTGAAATCTACAGAGTGAACTCTACAGAGTGAAATCCACAGAGTGAAATCCACAGAGTGAAATCTACAGAGTGAAATCTACAGAGTGAAATCCACTGAGAGAAATCCACAGAGTGAAATCCACAGAGTGAAATACACAGAGTGAAATCTACAGAGTGAAATCCACAGAGTGAAATCCACAGAGTGAAATCCACAGAGGGAAATCTACAGAGTAAAATCTACAGAGTGAAATCTACAGAGTGAAATCTACAGAGTGAAATCCACAGAGTGAAATCCACAGAGTGAAATCTACAGAGTGAAATCCACAGAGTGAAATCTACAGAGTGAAATCCACAGAGTGAAATCCACAAAGTGAAATCCACAGAGTGAAATCTACAGAGTGAAATCCACAGAGTGAAATACACAGAAAGAAATCCACAGAAGGAAATCTACAGAGTGAAATCCACAGAGGGAAATCTACAGAGTGAAATCTACAGAGTGAAATCCACAGAGTGAAATCTACAGAGTGAAATCCACAGAGGGAAATCTACAGAGTGAAATCTACAGAGTGAAATCTACAGAGTGAAATCCACAGAGGGAAATCTACAGAGTGAAATCTAAAGAGTGAAATCTACAGAGTGAAATCCACAGAGTGAAATCCACAGAGTGAAATCTACAGAGTGAAATCCACAGAGTGAAATTCACAGAGTGAAATCCACAGAGGGAAATCTACAGAGTGAAATCCACAGAGTGAAATCTACAGAGTGAAATCTACAGAGTGAAATCCACAGAGGGAAATCTACAGAGTGAAATCTACAGAGTGAAATCCAAAGAGTGAAATCTACAGAGTGAAATCCACAGAGGGAAATCTACAGAGTGAAATCTACAGAGTGAAATCTTCAGAGGGAAATCTACAGAGGGAAATCTACAGAAGGAAATCCACAGAGTGAAATCTACAGAGTGAAATCCACAGAGTGAAATCCACAGAGGGAAATCCACAGAGGGAAATCTACAGAGTGAAATCTACAGAGTGAAATCCACAGAGTGAAATCTACAGAGTGAAATCCACAGAGTGAAATCTACAGAGTGAAATCCACAGAGGGAAATCTACAGAGTGAAATCTACAGAGTGAAATCTACAGAGGGAAATCTACAGAGGGAAATCTACAGAAGGAAATCCACAGAGGGAAATCCACAGAGTGAAATCCACAGAGTGAAATCTACAGAGTGAAATCCACAGATGGAAATCTACAGAGGGAAATCCACAGAGTGAAATCCACAGAGTGAAATCTAAAGAGTGAAATCCACAGAGGGAAATGTACAGAGTGAAATCTACAGAGTGAAATCCACAGAGGGAAATCCACAGAGGGAAATCCACAGAGTGAACTCTACAGAGTGAAATCTACAGTGTGAAACCCACAGAGTGAACTCTACAGAGTGAAATCTACGGAGTGAAATCCACAGAGTGAAATCCACAGAGGGAAATCTACAGAGTGAAATCCACAGAGGGAAATCCACAGAGGGAAATCCACAGAGGGAAATCTACAGAGGGAAATCCACAGAGTGAAATCCACTGAGAGAAATCCACAGAGTGAAATCTACAGAGTGAAATCCACTGAGAGAAATCCACAGAGTGAAATCTACAGAGTGAACTCTACAGAGTGAAATCCACAGAGTGAAATCCACAGAGTGAAATCTACAGAGTGAAATCTACAGAGTGAAATCCACTGAGAGAAATCCACAGAGGGAAATCCACAGAGTGAAATCAACAGAGTGAAATCTACAGAGTGAAATCCACAGAGTGAAATCCACAGAGTGAAATCTACAGAGTGAAATCCACAGAGTGAAATCCACAGAGTGAAATCCACAGAGGGAAATCTACAGAGTAAAATCTACAGAGTGAAATCTACAGAGTGAAATCCACAGAGTGAAATCCACAGAGTGAAATCTACAGAGTGAAATCCACAGAGTGAAATCCACAGAGTGAAATCTACAGAGTGAAATCTACAGAGTGAAATCCACAGAGTGAAATACACAGAAAGAAATCCACAGAAGGAAATCTACAGAGTGAAATCCACAGAGTGAAATCCACAGATTGAAATCCAAAGAGTGAAATCTACAGAGTGAAATCCACAGAGGGAAATCTACAGAGTGAAATCTACAGAGTGAAATCTACAGAGGGAAATCTACAGAGGGAAATCTACAGAAGGAAATCCACAGAGTGAAATCCACAGAGTGAAATCCACAGAGTGAAATCTACAGAGTGAAATCCACAGAGGGAAATCTACAGAGGGAAATCCACAGAGTGAAATCCACAGAGTGAAATCTACAGAGTGAAATCCACAGAGGGAAATCTACAGAGTGAAATCTACAGAGTGAAATCCACAGAGGGAAATCTACAGAGTGAAATCTACAGAGTGAACTCTACAGAGTGAAATCTACAGAGTGAACACTACAGAGTGAAATCTACCGTGTGAAACCCACAGAGGGAAATCTACAGAGTGAACTCTACAGAGTCAAATCTACAGAGGGAAATCTACAGAGGGAAATCTACAGAAGGAAATCCACAGAGTGAAATCTACAGAGTGAAATCTACAGAGTGAAATCCACAGAGTGAAATCTACAGAGTGAAATCCACAGAGGGAAATCTACAGAGTGAAATCTACAGAGTGAAATCCAAAGAGTGAAATCTACAGAGTGAAATCCACAGAGGGAAATCTACAGAGTGAAATCTACAGAGTGAAATCTACAGAGGGAAATCTACAGAGGGAAATCTACAGAAGGAAATCCACAGAGTGAAATCCACAGAGTGAAATCCACAGAGTGAAATCTACAGAGTGAAATCCACAGATGGAAATCTACAGAGGGAAATCCACAGAGTGAAATCCACAGAGTGAAATCTACAGAGTGAAATCCACAGAGGGAAATGTACAGAGTGAAATCTACAGAGTGAAATCCACAGAGGGAAATCCACAGAGGGAAATCCACAGAGTGAACTCTACAGAGTGAAATCTACAGTGTGAAACTCACAGAGTGAACTCTACAGAGTGAAATCTACGGAGTGAAATCCACAGAGTGAAATCCACAGAGGGAAATCTACAGAGTGAAATCCACAGAGGGAAATCTATAGAGGGAAATCCACAGAGGGAAATCTACAGAGGGAAATCCACAGAGTGAAATCCACTGAGAGAAATCCACAGAGTGAAATCTACAGAGTGAAATCCACTGAGAGAAATCCACAGAGTGAAATCTACAGAGTGAACTCTACAGAGTGAAATCCACAGAGTGAAATCCACAGAGTGAAATCTACAGAGTGAAATCTACAGAGTGAAATCCACTGAGAGAAATCCACAGAGTGAAATCCACAGAGTGAAATACACAGAGTGAAATCTACAGAGTGAAATCCACAGAGTGAAATCCACAGAGTGAAATCCACAGAGGGAAATCTACAGAGTAAAATCTACAGAGTGAAATCTACAGAGTGAAATCTACAGAGTGAAATCCACAGAGTGAAATCCACAGAGTGAAATCTACAGAGTGAAATCCACAGAGTGAAATCTACAGAGTGAAATCCACAGAGTGAAATCCACAAAGTGAAATCCACAGAGTGAAATCTACAGAGTGAAATCCACAGAGTGAAATACACAGAAAGAAATCCACAGAAGGAAATCTACAGAGTGAAATCCACAGAGGGAAATCTACAGAGTGAAATCTACAGAGTGAAATCCACAGAGTGAAATCTACAGAGTGAAATCCACAGAGGGAAATCTACAGAGTGAAATCTACAGAGTGAAATCTACAGAGTGAAATCCACAGAGGGAAATCTACAGAGTGAAATCTAAAGAGTGAAATCTACAGAGTGAAATCCACAGAGTGAAATCCACAGAGTGAAATCTACAGAGTGAAATCCACAGAGTGAAATTCACAGAGTGAAATCCACAGAGGGAAATCTACAGAGTGAAATCCACAGAGTGAAATCCACAGAGTGAAATCTACAGAGTGAAATCTACAGAGTGAAATCCACAGAGGGAAATCTACAGAGTGAAATCTACAGAGTGAAATCCAAAGAGTGAAATCTACAGAGTGAAATCCACAGAGGGAAATCTACAGAGTGAAATCTACAGAGTGAAATCTTCAGAGGGAAATCTACAGAGGGAAATCTACAGAAGGAAATCCACAGAGTGAAATCTACAGAGTGAAATCCACAGAGTGAAATCCACAGAGGGAAATCCACAGAGGGAAATCTACAGAGTGAAATCTACAGAGTGAAATCCACAGAGTGAAATCTACAGAGTGAAATCCACAGAGTGAAATCTACAGAGTGAAATCCACAGAGGGAAATCTACAGAGTGAAATCTACAGAGTGAAATCTACAGAGGGAAATCTACAGAGGGAAATCTACAGAAGGAAATCCACAGAGGGAAATCCACAGAGTGAAATCCACAGAGTGAAATCTACAGAGTGAAATCCACAGATGGAAATCTACAGAGGGAAATCCACAGAGTGAAATCCACAGAGTGAAATCTACAGAGTGAAATCCACAGAGGGAAATGTACAGAGTGAAATCTACAGAGTGAAATCCACAGAGGGAAATCCACAGAGGGAAATCCACAGAGTGAACTCTACAGAGTGAAATCTACAGTGTGAAACCCACAGAGTGAACTCTACAGAGTGAAATCTACGGAGTGAAATCCACAGAGTGAAATCCACAGAGGGAAATCTACAGAGTGAAATCCACAGAGGGAAATCCACAGAGGGAAATCCACAGAGGGAAATCTACAGAGGGAAATCCACAGAGTGAAATCCACTGAGAGAAATCCACAGAGTGAAATCTACAGAGTGAAATCCACTGAGAGAAATCCACAGAGTGAAATCTACAGAGTGAACTCTACAGAGTGAAATCCACAGAGTGAAATCCACAGAGTGAAATCTACAGAGTGAAATCTACAGAGTGAAATCCACTGAGAGAAATCCACAGAGGGAAATCCACAGAGTGAAATCAACAGAGTGAAATCTACAGAGTGAAATCCACAGAGTGAAATCCACAGAGTGAAATCTACAGAGTGAAATCCACAGAGTGAAATCCACAGAGTGAAATCCACAGAGGGAAATCTACAGAGTAAAATCTACAGAGTGAAATCTACAGAGTGAAATCTACAGAGTGAAATCCACAGAGTGAAATCCACAGAGGGAAATCTACAGAGTGAAATCTACAGAGTGAAATCTACAGAGGGAAATCTACAGAGGGAAATCTACAGAAGGAAATCCACAGAGTGAAATCCACAGAGTGAAATCCACAGAGTGAAATCTACAGAGTGAAATCCACAGAGGGAAATCTACAGAGTGAAATCTACAGAGTGAAATCCACAGAGGGAAATCTACAGAGTGAAATCTACAGAGTGAACTCTACAGAGTGAAATCTACAGAGTGAACACTACAGAGTGAAATCTACCGTGTGAAACCCACAGAGTGAACTCTACAGAGTGAAATCTACGGAGTGAAATCCACAGAGTGAAATCCACAGAGGGAAATCTACAGAGTGAAATCTACAGAGTGAAATCCACTGAGAGAAATCCACAGAGGAAAATCCACAGAGTGAACTCCACAGAGTGAAATCTACAGAGTGAAATCTACAGAGTGAAATCCACTGAGAGAAATCCACAGAGGGAAATCCACAGAGTGAAATCAACAGAGTGAAATCTACAGAGTGAAATCCACAGAGTGAAATCCACAGAGTGAAATCTACAGAGTGAAATCCACAGAGTGAAATCCACAGAGTGAAATCCACAGAGGGAAATCTACAGAGTAAAATCTACAGAGTGAAATCTACAGAGTGAAATCTACAGAGTGAAATCCACAGAGTGAAATCCACAGAGGGAAATCTACAGAGTGAAATCTACAGAGTGAAATCTACAGAGGGAAATCTACAGAGGGAAATCTACAGAAGGAAATCCACAGAGTGAAATCCACAGAGTGAAATCCACAGAGTGAAATCTACAGAGTGAAATCCACAGAGGGAAATCTACAGAGTGAAATCTACAGAGTGAAATCCACAGAGGGAAATCTACAGAGTGAAATCTACAGAGTGAACTCTACAGAGTGAAATCTACAGAGTGAACACTACAGAGTGAAATCTACCGTGTGAAACCCACAGAGTGAACTCTACAGAGTGAAATCTACGGAGTGAAATCCACAGAGTGAAATCCACAGAGGGAAATCTACAGAGTGAAATCTACAGAGTGAAATCCACTGAGAGAAATCCACAGAGGAAAATCCACAGAGTGAACTCCACAGAGTGAAATCTACAGAGTGAAATCCACAGAGGGAAATCTACAGAGTGAAATCCACAGAGTGAAATCTACAGAGTAAAATCCACAGAGGGAAATCCACAGAGTGAAATCTACAGAGGGAAATCCACAGAGGGAAATCTACAGAGGGAAATCTACAGAGTGAAATCCACAGAGGGAAATCCACTGAGTGAACTCTACAGAGTGAAATCCACAGAGTGAAATCCACAGAGTGAAATCCACAGAGTGAAATCTACAGAGTGAAATCCACAGAGTGAAATCCACAGAGTGAAATCCACTGAGTGAACTCCACAGAGTGAAATCCACAGAGTGAAATCTACAGAGTGAAATCCACAGAGTGAAATCCACAGAGGGAAATCTACAGAGTGAAATCCACAGAGGGAAATCTACAGAGGGAAATCTACAGAGAGAAATCCACAGAGGGCAATCTACAGTGTGAAATCTACAGAGTGAAATCCACAGAGTGAAATCTACAGAGTGAAATCCACAGAGGGAAATCTACAGAGTGAAATCTACAGAGTGAAATCCACAGAGTGAAATCTACAGAGTGAAATCCACAGAGGGAAATCTACAGAGTGAAATCTACAGAGTGAAATCTACAGAGTGAAATCCACAGAGTGAAATCCACAGAGTGAAATCTACAGAGTGAAATCCACAGAGTGAAATCCACAGAGTGAAATCCACAGAGGGAAATCTACAGAGTGAAATCCACAGAGTGAAATCTACAGAGTGAAATCTACAGAGTGAAATCCACAGAGGGAAATCTACAGAGTGAAATCTACAGAGTGAAATCCAAAGAGTGAAATCTACAGAGTGAAATCCACAGAGGGAAATCTACAGAGTGAAATCTACAGAGTGAAATCTACAGAGTGAAATCTACAGAGGGAAATCTACAGAGGGAAATCTACAGAAGGAAATCCACAGAGTGAAATCTACAGAGTGAAATCCACAGAGTGAAATCCACAGAGGGAAATCCACAGAGGGAAATCTACAGAGTGAAATCTACAGAGTGAAATCCACAGAGTGAAATCTACAGAGTGAAATCCACAGAGGGAAATCTACAGAGTGAAATCTACAGAGTGAAATCCAAAGAGTGAAATCTACAGAGTGAAATCCACAGAGGGAAATCTACAGAGTGAAATCTACAGAGTGAAATCTACAGAGGGAAATCTACAGAAGGAAATCCACAGAGTGAAATCCACAGAGTGAAATCCACAGAGTGAAATCTACAGAGTGAAATCCACAGATGGAAATCTACAGAGGGAAATCCACAGAGTGAAATCCACAGAGTGAAATCTACAGAGTGAAATCCACAGAGGGAAATGTACAGAGTGAAATCTACAGAGTGAAATCCACAGAGGGAAATCTACAGAGGGAAATCCACAGAGTGAACTCTACAGAGTGAAATCTACAGTGTGAAACCCACAGAGTGAACTCTACAGAGTGAAATCTACGGAGTGAAATCCACAGAGTGAAATCCACAGAGGGAAATCTACAGAGTGAAATCCACAGAGGGAAATCTATAGAGGGAAATCCACAGAGGGAAATCTACAGAGGGAAATCCACAGAGTGAAATCCACTGAGAGAAATCCACAGAGTGAAATCTACAGAGTGAAATCCACTGAGAGAAATCCACAGAGGGAAATCCACAGAGTGAAATCAACAGAGTGAAATCTACAGAGTGAAATCCACAGAGTGAAATCCACAGAGTGAAATCTACAGAGTGAAATCCACAGAGTGAAATCCACAGAGGGAAATCTACAGAGTGAAATCTACAGAGTGAAATCTACAGAGTGAAATCTACAGAGTGAAATCCACAGAGTGAAATCCACAGAGTGAAATCTACAGAGTGAAATCCACAGAGTGAAATCTACAGAGTGAAATCTACAGCGTGAAATCTACAGAGTGAAATCCACAGAGTGAAATCTACAGCGTGAAATCCACAGAGTGAAATCCACAGAGTGAAATCCACAGAGGGAAATCTACAGAGGGAAATCTACAGAGTGAAATCTACAGAGTGAAATTTACAGAGTGAAATCTACAGAGTGAAATCCACAGAGTGAAATCTACAGAGTGAAATCTACAGTGGGACATCTACAGAGTGAAATCTACAGAGTGAAATCCACAGAGGGAAATCCACAGAGGGAAATCTACAGAGTGAAATCTACAGAGTGAAATCCACAGAGGGAAATCTACAGAGTGAAATCTACAGAGTGAACTCTACAGAGCGAAATCCACAGAGTGAAATCCGCAGAGTGAAATCTACAGAGTGAAATCTACAGAGTGAAATCCACAGAGTGAAATCCACAGAGTGAAATCCACTGAGTGAACTCCACAGAGTGAAATCTACAGAGTGAAATCTACAGAGTGAAATCCACAGAGTGAAATCAACAGAGTGAAATCCACAGAGGGAAATCTACAGAGTGAAATCTACAGAGTGAAATCTACAGAGTGAAATCCACAGAGTGAAATCCGCAGAGTGAAATCTACAGATTGAAATCCACAGAGTGAAATCCACAGAGTGAAATCCACAGAGGGATATCTACAGAGTGAAATCTACAGAGTGAAATCCACAGAGTGAAATCTACAGAGTGAAATCCACAGAGGCAAATCTACAGAGTGAAATCTACAGAGTGAAATCCAAAGAGTGAAATCTACAGAGTGAAATCCACAGAGGGAAATCTACAGAGTGAAATCTACAGAGTGAAATCTACAGAGGGAAATCTACAGAGGGAAATCTACAGAAGGAAATCCACAGAGTGAAATCCACAGAGTGAAATCCACAGAGTGAAATCTACAGAGTGAAATCCACAGAGGGAAATCTACAGAGGGAAATCCACAGAGTGAAATCCACAGAGTGAAATCTACAGAGTGAAATCCACAGAGGGAAATCTACAGAGTGAAATCTACAGAGTGAAATCCACAGAGGGAAATCTACAGAGTGAAATCTACAGAGTGAACTCTACAGAGTGAAATCTACAGTGTGAAACCCACAGAGTGAACTCTACAGAGTGAAATCTACGGAGTGAAATCCACAGAGTGAAATCCACAGAGGGAAATCTACAGAGTGAAATCCACAGAGGGAAATCTACAGAGGGAAATCCACAGAGGGAAATCTACAGAGGGAAATCCACAGAGTGAAATCCACTGAGAGAAATCCACAGAGTGAAATCAACAGAGTGAAATCCACTGAGAGAAATCCACAGAGTGAAATCTACAGAGTGAACTCTACAGAGTGAAATCTACAGAGTGAAATCTACAGAGTGAAATCCACTGAGAGAAATCCACAGAGGGAAATCCACAGAGTGACCTCCACAGAGTGAAATCTACAGAGTGAAATCCACAGAGGGAAATCTACAGAGTGAAATCCACAGAGTGAAATCTACAGAGTGAAATCCACAGAGGGAAATCCACAGAGTGAAATCTACAGAGGGAAATCCACAGAGGGAAATCTACAGAGGGAAATCCACAGAGTGAAATCCACTGAGAGAAATCCACAGAGTGAAATCTACAGAGTGAAATCCACAGAGGGAAATCTACAGAGTGAAATCTACAGAGTGAAATCCACAGAGTGAAATCCACAGAGGGAAATCTACAGAGTGAAATCCACAGAGGGAAATCTACAGAGGGAAATCCACAGAGGGAAATCTACAGAGTGAAATCTACAGAGGGAAATCCACAGAGTGAAATCCACAGAGGGAAATCCACAGAGTGAAATCCACTGAGAGAAATCCACAGAGTGAAATCTACAGAGTGAAATCCACTGAGAGAAATCCACAGAGTGAAATCTACAGAGTGAACTCTACAGAGTGAAATCCACAGAGTGAAATCCACAGAGGGAAATCTACAGAGTGAAATCTACAGAGTGAAATCCACTGAGAGAAATCCACAGAGTGAAATCTACAGAGTGAACTCTACAGAGTGAAATCCACAGAGTGAAATCCACAGAGTGAAATCTACAGAGTGAAATCTACAGAGTGAAATCCACTGAGAGAAATCCACAGAGGGAAATCCACAGAGTGAACTCCACAGAGTGAAATCTACAGAGTGAAATCCACAGAGGGAAATCTACAGAGTGAAATCCACAGAGTGAAATCTACAGAGTGAAATCCACAGAGGGAAATCCACAGAGTGAAATCTACAGAGTGAAATCCACAGAGGGAAATCTACAGAGGGAAATCCACAGAGTGAAATCCACTGAGAGAAATCCACAGAGTGAAATCTACAGAGTGAAATCCACAGAGGGAAATCTACAGAGTGAAATCTACAGAGTGAAATCCACAGAGTGAAATCCACAGAGGGAAATCTACAGAGTGAAATCCACAGAGGGAAATCTACAGAGGGAAATCCACAGAGGGAAATCTACAGAGTGAAATCTACAGAGGGAAATCCACAGAGTGAAATCCACAGAGGGAAATCCACAGAGTGAAATCCACTGAGAGAAATCCACAGAGTGAAATCTACAGAGTGAAATCCACTGAGAGAAATCCACAGAGTGAAATCTACAGAGTGAACTCTACAGAGTGAAATCCACAGAGTGAAATCCACAGAGGGAAATCTACAGAGTGAAATCTACAGAGTGAAATCCACTGAGAGAAATCCACAGAGGGAAATCCACAGAGTGAACTCTACAGAGTGAAATCTACAGAGTGAAATCCACAGAGGGAAATCTACAGAGTTAAATCCACAGAGTGAAATCTACAGAGTGAAATCCACAGGGGGAAATCCACAGAGTGAAATCTACAGAGGGAAATCCACAGAGGGAAATCTACAGAGGGAAATCCACAGAGTGAAATCCACTGAGAGAAATCCACAGAGTGAAATCTACAGAGTGAAATCCACTGAGAGAAATCCACAGAGTGAAATCTACAGAGTGAACTCTACAGAGTGAAATCCACAGAGTGAAATCCACAGAGTGAAATCTACAGAGTGAAATCCACAGAGTGAACTCTACAGAGTGAAATCTACAGAGTGAAATCCACAGAGGGAAATCTACAGAGTGAAATCCACAGAGTGAAATCTACAGAGTGAAATCCACAGAGGGAAATCCACAGAGTGAAATCTACAGAGTGAAATCTACACAGTGAAATCCACTGAGAGAAATCCACAGAGTGAACTCTACAGAGTGAAATCCACAGAGTGAAAACCACAGAGGGAAATCTACAGAGTGAAATCTACAGTGTGAAATCCACAGAGTGAAATCCACAGAGTGAAATCTACAGAGGAAAATCCACAGAGTGAAATCTACAGCGTGAAATCCAGAGTGAAATCCACAGAGGGAAATCCACACAGTGAAATCTGCTGAGTTAAATCCACAGAGTGAAATCTACAGAGTGAAATCCACAGTGTGAAATCGACAGAGTGAAATCCACTGAGAGAAATCTACTGAGAGAAATCCACAGAGTGATATCTACAGAGTGAAATCCACAGAGTGAAATCCACAGAGGGAAATCTACAGAGTAAAATCTACAGAGTGAAATCTACAGAGTGAAATCCACAGAGTGAAATCCACAGAGTGAAATCTACAGAGTGAAATCCACAGAGTGAAATCTACAGAGTGAAATCCACAGAGTGAAATCCACAGAGTGAAATCTACAGAGTGAAATCTACAGAGTGAAATCCACAGAGTGAAATACACAGAAAGAAATCCACAGAAGGAAATCTACAGAGTGAAATCCACAGAGTGAAATCCACAGATTGAAACCCACAGAGTGAAATCTACAGCGTGAAATCCACAGAGTGAAATCCACAGAGTGAAATCTACAGCGTGAAATCCACAGAGTGAAATCTACAGAGTGAAATCCACAGAGTGAAATCCACAGAGGGAAATCTACAGAGGGAAATCTACAGAGTGAAATCTACAGAGTGAAATCTACAGAGTGAAATCCACAGAGTGAAATCTACAGAGTGAAATCTACAGTGGGACATCTACAGAGCGAAATCTACAGAGTGAAATCCACAGAGGGAAATCCACAGAGGGAAATCTACAGAGTGAAATCTACAGAGTGAAATCCACAGAGGGAAATCTACAGAGTGAAATCTACAGAGTGAACTCTACAGAGCGAAATCCACAGAGTGAAATCTACAGCGTGAAATCCACAGAGTGAAATCCACAGAGTGAAATCCACAGAGGGAAATCTACAGAGGGAAATCTACAGAGTGAAATCTACAGAGTGAAATTTACAGAGTGAAATCTACAGAGTGAAATCCACAGAGTGAAATCGACAGAGTGAAATCTACAGTGGGACATCTACAGAGTGAAATCTACAGAGTGAAATCCACAGAGGGAAATCCACAGAGGGAAATCTACAGAGTGAAATCTACAGAGTGAAATCCACAGAGGGAAATCTACAGAGTGAAATCTACAGAGTGAACTCTACAGAGCGAAATCCACAGAGTGAAATCCACAGAGTGAAATCTACAGAGTGAAATCTACAGAGTGAAATCCACAGAGTGAAATCCACAGAGTGAAATCCACTGAGTGAACTCCACAGAGTGAAATCTACAGAGTGAAATCTACAGAGTGAAATCCACAGAGTGAAATCAACAGAGTGAAATCCACAGAGGGAAATCTACAGAGTGAAATCTACAGAGTGAAATCTACAGAGTGAAATCCACAGAGTGAAATCCGCAGAGTGAAATCTACAGAGTGAAATCCACAGAGTGAAATCCACAGAGTGAAATCCACAGAGGGAAATCTACAGAGTGAAATCTACAGAGTGAAATCCACAGAGTGAAATCCACAGAGTGAAATCCACTGAGTGAACTCCACACAGTGAAATCTACAGAGTGAAATCTACAGAGTGAAATCCACAGAGTGAAATCAACAGAGTGAAATCCACAGAGGGAAATCTACAGAGTGAAATCTACAGAGTGAAATCTACAGAGTGAAACCCACAGAGTGAAATCCGCAGAGTGAAATCTACAGAGTGAAATCCACAGTGTGAAATCCACAGAGGGAAATCTACAGAGTGAAATCTACAGAGTGAAATCCACAGAGTGAAATCTACAGAGTGAAATCCACAGAGGGAAATCTACAGAGTGAAATCTACAGAGTGAAATCCAAAGAGTGAAATCTACAGAGTGAAATCCACAGAGGGAAATCTACAGAGTGAAATCTACAGAGTGAAATCTACAGAGGGAAATCTACAGAGGGAAATCTACAGAAGGAAATCCACAGAGTGGAATCCACAGAGTGAAATCCACAGATGAAATCTACAGAGTGAAATCCACAGAGGGAAATCTACAGAGGGAAATCCACAGAGTGAAATCCACAGAGTGAAATCTACAGAGTGAAATCCACAGAGGGAAATCTACAGAGTGAAATCTACAGAGTGAAATCCACAGAGGGAAATCTACAGAGTGAAATCTACAGAGTGAACTCTACAGAGTGAAATCTACAGTGTGAAACCCACAGAGTGAACTCTACAGAGTGAAATCTACGGAGTGAAATCCACAGAGTGAAATCCACAGAGGGAAATCTACAGAGTGAAATCCACAGAGGGAAATCTACAGAGGGAAATCCACAGAGGGAAATCTACAGAGGGAAATCCACAGAGTGAAATCCACTGAGAGAAATCCACAGAGTGAAATCTACAGAGTGAAATCCACAGAGTGAAATCCACAGAGTGAAATCTACAGAGTGAACTCTACAGAGTGAAATCCACAGAGTGAAATCCACAGAGTGAAATCTACAGAGTGAAATCTACAGAGTGAAATCCACTGAGATAAATCCACAGAGGAAAATCCACAGAGTGAACTCCACAGAGTGAAATCTACAGAGTGAAATCCATAGAGGGAAATCTACAGAGTGAAATCCACAGAGTGAAATCTACAGAGTGAAATCCACAGAGGGAAATCCACAGAGTGAAATCTACAGAGGGAAATCCACAGAGGGAAATCTACAGAGGGAAATCTACAGAGTGAAATCCACAGAGGGAAATCCACTGAGTGAACTCTACAGAGTGAAATCCACAGAGTGAAATCCACAGAGTGAAATCCACAGAGTGAAATCTACAGAGTGAAATCCACAGAGTGAAATCCACAGAGTGAAATCCACTGAGTGAACTCCACAGAGTGAAATCCACAGAGTGAAATCTACAGAGTGAAATCCACAGAGTGAAATCCACAGAGGGAAATCTACAGAGTGAAATCCACAGAGGGAAATCTACAGAGGGAAATCTACAGAGAGAAATCCACAGAGGGCAATCTACAGAGTGAAATCTACAGAGTGAAATCCACAGAGTGAAATCTACAGAGTGAAATCCACAGAGGGAAATCTACAGAGTGAAATCTACAGAGTGAAATCCACAGAGTGAAATCTACAGAGTGAAATCCACAGAGGGAAATCTACAGAGTGAAATCTACAGAGTGAAATCTACAGAGTGAAATCCACAGAGGGAAATCTACAGAGTGAAATCTACAGAGAGAAATCTACAGAGTGAAATCCACAGAGTGAAATCTACAGAGTGAAATCCACAGAGTGAAATCCACAGAGTGAAATCCACAGAGGGAAATCTACAGAGTGAAATCCACAGAGTGAAATCTACAGAGTGAAATCTACAGAGTGAAATCCACAGAGGGAAATCTACAGAGTGAAATCTACAGAGTGAAATCCAAAGAGTGAAATCTACAGAGTGAAATCCACAGAGGGAAATCTACAGAGTGAAATCTACAGAGTGAAATCTACAGAGTGAAATCTACAGAGGGAAATCTACAGAGGGAAATCTACAGAAGGAAATCCACAGAGTGAAATCTACAGAGTGAAATCCACAGAGTGAAATCCACAGAGGGAAATCTACAGAGTGAAATCTACAGAGTGAAATCCACAGAGTGAAATCTACAGAGTGAAATCCACAGAGGGAAATCTACAGAGTGAAATCTACAGAGTGAAATCCAAAGAGTGAAATCTACAGAGTGAAATCCACAGAGGGAAATCTACAGAGTGAAATCTACAGAGTGAAATCTACAGAGGGAAATCTACAGAGGGAAATCTACAGAAGGAAATCCACAGAGTGAAATCCACAGAGTGAAATCCACAGAGTGAAATCTACAGAGTGAAATCCACAGAGTGAAATCTACAGAGTGAAATCCACAGAGGGAAATCCACAGAGTGAACTCTACAGAGTGAAATCTACAGAGTGAAATCCACAGAGGGAAATCCACAGAGTGAAATCCACAGAGTGAAATCTACAGAGTGAAATCCACAGAGGGAAATCCACAGAGTGAAATCTACAGAGTGAAATCTACACAGTGAAATCCACTGAGAGAAATCCACAGAGTGAACTCTACAGAGTGAAATCCACAGAGTGAAAACCACAGAGGGAAATCTACAGAGTGAAATTTACAGTGTGAAATCCACAGAGTGAAATTCACAGAGTGAAATCTACAGAGGAAAATCCACAGAGTGAAATCCATAGCGTGAAATCCAGAGTGAAATCCACAGAGGGAAATCCACAGAGTGAAATCCACAGAGTGAAATCTACAGAGTGAAATCTACAGAGGGAAATCTACAGAGTGAAATCTACAGAGGGAAATCTACAGAGTGAAATCCACAGAGGGAAATCCACAGAGTGAAATCTACAGTGTGAAATCCACAGAGGGAAATCTACAGAGTGAAATCTACACAGTGAAATCCACTGAGAGAAATCCACAGAGTGAACTCTACAGAGTGAAATTCTCAGAGTGAAAACCACAGAGGGAAATCTACAGAGTGAAATCTACAGTGTGAAATCCACAGAGTGAAATCCACAGAGTGAAATCTACAGAGGAAAATCCACAGAGTGAAATCTACAGCGTGAAATCCAGAGTGAAATCCACAGAGGGAAATCCACACAGTGAAATCTGCTGAGTTAAATCCACAGAGTGAAATCTACAGAGTGAAATCCACAGTGTGAAATCGACAGAGTGAAATCCACTGAGAGAAATCTACTGAGAGAAATCCACAGAGTGATATCTACAGAGTGAAATCCACAGCGTGAATTCCAGAGTGAAATCCACAGAGTGAACTGTACAGAGTGAAATCTACAGAGTGAAATCCACAGAGTGAAATCCACAGCATGAAATCCACAGAAAGAAATTCACAGAGTGAAATCCACTGAGAGAAATCCACTGAGAGAATTCCACAGAGTGAAATCTACAGAGTGAAATCCACAGAGGGAAATCTACAGAGTGAAATCCAGAGCGTGAAATCCACAGAGTAAAATCCACAGAGTGAAATCCACAGAGTGAAATCTACAGAGTGAAATCTACAGAGTGAAATCCACAGAGTGAAATCTACAGTGTGAAATCCACAGAGTGAAATCCACAGAGTGAAAACCACAGAGTGAAATCTACAGAGTGAAATCCACAGAGTGAAATCCACAGCATGAAATCCACAGAAAGAAATTCACAGAGTGA
The DNA here is from genome assembly GCF_047496795.1 of Chiloscyllium punctatum. Lineage (NCBI taxonomy): Eukaryota > Metazoa > Chordata > Chondrichthyes > Orectolobiformes > Hemiscylliidae > Chiloscyllium > Chiloscyllium punctatum. The sequence goes on along the minus strand of NC_092791.1, from coordinate 12,999,173 downwards.
AATCCACTGAGAGAAATCCACTGAGAGAATTCCACAGAGTGAAATCTACAGAGTGAAATCCACAGAGGGAAATCTACAGAGTGAAATCCAGAGCGTGAAATCCACAGAGTAAAATCCACAGAGTGAAATCCACAGAGTGAAATCTACAGAGTGAAATCTACAGAGTGAAATCCACAGAGTGAAATCTACAGTGTGAAATCCACAGAGTGAAATCCACAGAGTGAAAACCACAGAGTGAAATCTACAGAGTGAAATCCACAGAGGGAAATCCACAGAGTGAACTCTACAGAGTGAAATCTACGGAGTGAAATCCACAGAGTGAAATCCACAGAGGGAAATCTACAGAGTGAAATCCACAGAGGGAAATCTACAGAGGGAAATCCACAGAGGGAAATCTACAGAGGGAAATCCACAGAGTGAAATCCACTGAGAGAAATCCACAGAGTGAAATCTACAGAGTGAAATCCACAGAGTGAAATCCACAGAGTGAAATCTACAGAGTGAACTCTACAGAGTGAAATCCACAGAGTGAAATCCACAGAGTGAAATCTACAGAGTGAAATCTACAGAGTGAAATCCACTGAGATAAATCCACAGAGGAAAATCCACAGAGTGAACTCCACAGAGTGAAATCTACAGAGTGAAATCCATAGAGGGAAATCTACAGAGTGAAATCCACAGAGTGAAATCTACAGAGTGAAATCCACAGAGGGAAATCCACAGAGTGAAATCTACAGAGGGAAATCCACAGAGGGAAATCTACAGAGGGAAATCTACAGAGTGAAATCCACAGAGGGAAATCCACTGAGTGAACTCTACAGAGTGAAATCCACAGAGTGAAATCCACAGAGTGAAATCCACAGAGTGAAATCTACAGAGTGAAATCCACAGAGTGAAATCCACAGAGTGAAATCCACTGAGTGAACTCCACAGAGTGAAATCCACAGAGTGAAATCTACAGAGTGAAATCCACAGAGTGAAATCCACAGAGGGAAGTCTACAGAGTGAAATCCACAGAGGGAAATCTACAGAGGGAAATCTACAGAGAGAAATCCACAGAGGGCAATCTACAGAGTGAAATCTACAGAGTGAAATCCACAGAGTGAAATCTACAGAGTGAAATCCACAGAGGGAAATCTACAGAGTGAAATCTACAGAGTGAAATCCACAGAGTGAAATCTACAGAGTGAAATCCACAGAGGGAAATCTACAGAGTGAAATCTACAGAGTGAAATCTACAGAGTGAAATCCACAGAGGGAAATCTACAGAGTGAAATCTACAGAGAGAAATCTACAGAGTGAAATCCACAGAGTGAAATCCACAGAGTGAAATCTACAGAGTGAAATCCACAGAGTGAAATCCACAGAGTGAAATCCACAGAGGGAAATCTACAGAGTGAAATCCACAGAGTGAAATCTACAGAGTGAAATCTACAGAGTGAAATCCACAGAGGGAAATCTACAGAGTGAAATCTACAGAGTGAAATCCAAAGAGTGAAATCTACAGAGTGAAATCCACAGAGGGAAATCTACAGAGTGAAATCTACAGAGTGAAATCTACAGAGTGAAATCTACAGAGGGAAATCTACAGAGGGAAATCTACAGAAGGAAATCCACAGAGTGAAATCTACAGAGTGAAATCCACAGAGTGAAATCCACAGAGTGAAATCCACAGAGGGAAATCTACAGAGTGAAATCTACAGAGTGAAATCCACAGAGTGAAATCTACAGAGTGAAATCCACAGAGGGAAATCTACAGAGTGAAATCTACAGAGTGAAATCCAAAGAGTGAAATCTACAGAGTGAAATCCACAGAGGGAAATCTACAGAGTGAAATCTACAGAGTGAAATCTACAGAGGGAAATCTACAGAGGGAAATCTACAGAAGGAAATCCACAGAGTGAAATCCACAGAGTGAAATCCACAGAGTGAAATCTACAGAGTGAAATCCACAGATGGAAATCTACAGAGGGAAATCCACAGAGTGAAATCCACAGAGTGAAATCTACAGAGTGAAATCCACAGAGGGAAATGTACAGAGTGAAATCTACAGAGTGAAATCCACAGAGGGAAATCCACAGAGGGAAATCCACAGAGTGAACTCTACAGAGTGAAATCTACAGTGTGAAACCCACAGAGTGAACTCTACAGAGTGAAATCTACGGAGTGAAATCTACAGAGTGAAATCCACAGAGGGAAATCTACAGAGTGAAATCTACAGAGCGAAATCTACAGAGGGAAATCTACAGAGGGAAATCTCCAGAAGGAAATCCACAGAGTGAAATCCACAGAGTGAAATCCACAGAGTGAAATCTACAGAGTGAAATCCACAGAGTGAAATCTACAGAGTGAAATCCACAGAGGGAAATCCACAGAGTGAACTCTACAGAGGGAAATCTACAGAGTGAAATCCACAGAGGGAAATCCACAGAGTGAAATCCACAGAGTGAAATCTACAGAGTGAAATCCACAGAGGGAAATCCACAGAGTGAAATCTACAGAGTGAAATCTACACAGTGAAATCCACTGAGAGAAATCCACAGAGTGAACTCTACAGAGTGAAATCCACAGAGTGAAAACCACAGAGGGAAATCTACAGAGTGAAATCTACAGTGTGAAATCCACAGAGTGAAATTCACAGAGTGAAATCTACAGAGGAAAATCCACAGAGTGAAATCCATAGCGTGAAATCCAGAGTGAAATCCACAGAGGGAAATCCACAGAGTGAAATCCACAGAGTGAAATCTACAGAGTGAAATCTACAGAGGGAAATCTACAGAGTGAAATCTACAGAGGGAAATCTACAGAGTGAAATCCACAGAGGGAAATCCACAGAGTGAAATCTACAGTGTGAAATCCACAGAGGGAAATCTACAGAGTGAAATCTACACAGTGAAATCCACTGAGAGAAATCCACAGAGTGAACTCTACAGAGTGAAATTCTCAGAGTGAAAACCACAGAGGGAAATCTACAGAGTGAAATCTACAGTGTGAAATCCACAGAGTGAAATCCACAGAGTGAAATCTACAGAGGAAAATCCACAGAGTGAAATCTACAGCGTGAAATCCAGAGTGAAATCCACAGAGGGAAATCCACACAGTGAAATCTGCTGAGTTAAATCCACAGAGTGAAATCTACAGAGTGAAATCCACAGTGTGAAATCGACAGAGTGAAATCCACTGAGAGAAATCTACTGAGAGAAATCCACAGAGTGATATCTACAGAGTGAAATCCACAGCGTGAATTCCAGAGTGAAATCCACAGAGTGAACTGTACAGAGTGAAATCTACAGAGTGAAATCCACAGAGTGAAATCCACAGCATGAAATCCACAGAAAGAAATTCACAGAGTGAAATCCACTGAGAGAAATCCACTGAGAGAATTCCACAGAGTGAAATCTACAGAGTGAAATCCACAGAGGGAAATCTACAGAGTGAAATCCAGAGCGTGAAATCCACAGAGTAAAATCCACAGAGTGAAATCCACAGAGTGAAATCTACAGAGTGAAATCTACAGAGTGAAATCCACAGAGTGAAATCTACAGTGTGAAATCCACAGAGTGAAATCCACAGAGTGAAAACCACAGAGTGAAATCTACAGAGTGAAATCCACAGAGGGAAATCCACAGAGTGAAATCCACAGAGGGAAATCTGCAGTGTGAAATCTACAGAGTGAAATCCACTGAGAGAAATCCACAGAGTGAAATCTACAGAGTGAAATCCACAGCGTGAAATCCAGAGTGAAATCCACAGAGTGAACTGTACAGAGTGAAATCTACAGCGTGAAATCCACAGAAAGAAATCCACAGAGTGAAATCTACACAGTGAAATCTACAGAGTGAAATCCACAGAGTGAAATCTACAGAGTGAAATCCACAGAGTGAAATCTACAGAGTGAAATCTACAGTATGAAATCCACAGAGTGAAATCTACAGAGTGAAATCTACAGAGTGAAATCCACTGAGAGAAATCCACAGAGTGAAATCTACAGAGTAAACTGTACAGAGTGAAATCCACAGAGTGAAATCCACAGAGTGAAATCTACAGAGTGCAATCTACAGAGTGAAATCCACTGAGAGAAATCCACAGAGGGAAATCCACAGAGTGAACTCTACAGAGTGAAATCTACAGAGTGAAATCCACAGAGGGAAATCTACAGAGCGAAATCCACAGAGTGAAATCTACAGAGTGAAATCCACAGAGGGAAATCCACAGAGTGAAATCTACAGAGGGAAATCCACAGAGGGAAATCTACAGAGGGAAATCCACAGAGTGAAATCCACTGAGAGAAATCCACAGAGTGAAATCTACAGAGTGAAATCCACAGAGGGAAATCTACAGATTGAAATCTACAGAGTAAAATCCACAGAGGGAAAGCTACAGAGTGAAATCCACAGAGTGAACTCTACAGAGTGAAATCTACAGCGTGAAACCCACAGAGTGAACTCTACAGAGTGAAATCTACGGAGTGAAATCCACAGAGTGAAATCCACAGAGGGAAATCTACAGAGTGAAATCCACAGAGGGAAATCTACAGAGGGAAATCCACAGAGGGAAATCCACAGAGTGAAATCCACTGAGAGAAATCCACAGAGTGAAATCTACAGAGTGAAATCCACTGAGAGAAATCCACAGAGTGAAATCTACAGAGTGAACTCTACAGAGTGAAATCCACAGAGTGAAATCCACAGAGTGAAATCTACAGAGTGAAATCTACAGAGTGAAATCCACTGAGAGAAATCCACAGAGGGAAATCCACAGAGTGAACTCTACAGAGTGAAATCTACAGAGTGAAATCCACAGAGGGAAATCTACAGAGTGAAATCCACAGAGTGAAATCTACAGAGTGAAATCCACAGAGGGAAATCCACAGAGTGAAATCTACAGAGGGAAATCCACAGAGGGAAATCTACAGAGGGAAATCAACAGAGTGAAATCCACTGAGAGAAATCCACAGAGTGAAATCTACAGAGTGAAATCCACAGAGGGAAATCTACAGAGTGAAATCTACAGAGTGAAATCCACAGAGGGAAATCTACAGAGGGAAATCCACAGAGTGAACTCTACAGAGTGAAATCTACAGTGTGAAACCCACAGAGTGAACTCTACAGAGTGAAATCTACGGAGTGAAATCCACAGAGTGAAATCCACAGAGGGAAATCTACAGAGTGAAATCCACAGAGGGAAATCTACAGAGGGAAATCCACAGAGGGAAATCTACAGAGGGAAATCCACAGAGTGAAATCCACTGAGAGAAATCCACAGAGTGAAATCTACAGAGTGAAATCCACTGAGAGAAATCCACAGAGTGAAATCTACAGAGTGAAATCCACAGAGTGAAATCTACAGAGTGAAATCTACAGAGTGAAATCCACTGAGAGAAATCCACAGAGGGAAATCCACAGAGTGAACTCTACAGAGTGAACTCTACAGAGTGAAATCCACAGAGGGAAATCCACAGAGTGAAATCCACAGAGTGAAATCCACAGAGGGAAATCCACAGAGTGAATTCTACAGAGTGAAATCTACACAGTGAAATCCACTGAGAGAAATCCACAGAGTGAACTCTACAGAGTGAAATCCACAGAGTGAAAACCACAGAGGGAAATCTACAGAGTGAAATCTACAGTGTGAAATCCACAGAGTGAAATTCACAGAGTGAAATCTACAGAGGAAAATCCACAGAGTGAAATCTACAGCGTGAAATCCAGAGTGAAATCCACAGAGGGAAATCCACAGAGTGAAATCTGCTGAGTGAAATCCACAGAGTGAAATCTACAGAGTGAAATCCACAGTGTGAAATCGACAGAGTGAAATCCACTGAGAGAAATCTACTGAGAGAAATCCACAGAGTGATATCCACAGAGTGAAATCCACAGCGTGAAATCTACAGAGTGAAATCCACAGCGTGAATTCCAGAGTGAAATCCACAGAGTGAACTGTACAGAGTGAAATCTACAGAGTGAAATCCACAGAGTGAAATCCACAGCATGAAATCCACAGAAAGAAATCCACAGAGTGAAATCCACTGAGAGAAATCCACTGAAAAAATTCCACAGAGTGAAATCTACAGAGTGAAATCCACAGAGGGAAATCTACAGAGTGAAATCCACAGCGTGAAATCCAGAGTGAAATCTACAGAGTGAACTGTACAGAGTAAAATCCACAGAGTGAAATCCACAGAGTGAAATCTACAGAGTGAAAGCCACAGTGTGAAATCCACAGAGTGAAATCTACAGTGTGAAATCCACAGAGTGAAATCCACAGAGTGAAAACCACAGAGTGAAATCTACAGAGTGAAATCCACAGAGGGAAATCCACAGAGTGAAATCCAGAGACGGAAATCCACAGAGTGAAATCTACAGAGTGACATCCACAGAAAGAAATCCACAGAGGGAAATCTGCAGTGTGAAATCTACAGAGTGAAATCCACTGAGAGAAATCCACAGAGTGAAATCTACAGAGTGAAATCCACAGCGTGAAATCCAGAGTGAAATCCACAGAGTGAACTGTACAGAGTGAAATCTACAGCGTGAAATCCACAGAAAGAAATCCACAGAGTGAAACCTACAGAGTGAAATCTACAGAGTGAAATCCAAAATGTGAAATCTACAGAGTGAAATCCACAGCATGAAATCCACAGAAAGAAATCCACAGAGTGAAATCTACAGAGTGAAATCTACAGAGTGAAATCCACAGAGTGAAATCTACAGAGTGAAATCGACAGAGTGAAATCTACAGAGTGAACTCTACAGAGTGAAATCCACAGAGTGAAATCCACAGAGGGAAATCTACAGACGGAAATCTAAAGAGTAAAATCGACAGAGTGAAATCCACAGAGTGAAATCCACAGAGTGAAATCCACAGAGTGAAATCTACAGAGTGAAATCCAGAGCGTGAAATCCACAGAGTGAAATCTACAGAGTGAAATCCACAGTGTGAAATCGACAGAGTGAAATCCACTGAGAGAAATCTACTGAGAGAAATCCACAGAGTGATATCTACAGAGTGAAATCCACAGCGTGAATTCCAGAGTGAAATCCACAGAGTGAACTGTATAGAGTGAAATCTACAGAGTGAAATCCACAGAGTGAAATCCACAGCATGAAATCCACAGAAAGAAATCCACAGAGTGAAATCCACTGAGAGAAATCCACTGAGAGAATTCCACAGAGTGAAATCTACAGAGTGAAATCCACAGAGGGAAATCTACAGAGTGAAATCCAGAGCGTGAAATCCACAGAGTAAAATCCACAGAGTGAAATCCACAGAGTGAAATCTACAGAGTGAAATCTACAGAGTGAAATCCACAGAGTGAAATCTACAGTGTGAAATCCACAGAGTGAAATCCACAGAGTGAAAACCACAGAGTGAAATCCACAGAGTGAAATCCACAGACGGAAATCCACAGAGTGAAATCTACAGAGTGACATCCACAGAAAGAAATCCACAGAGGGAAATCTGCAGTGTGAAATCTACAGAGTGAAATCCACTGAGAGAAATCCACAGAGTGAAATCTACAGAGTGAAATCCACAGCGTGAAATCCAGAGTGAAATCCACAGAGTGAACTGTACAGAGTGAAATCTACAGCGTGAAATCCACAGAAAGAAATCCACAGAGTGAAATCTACACAGTGAAATCTACAGAGTGAAATCCACAGAGTGAAATCTACAGAGTGAAATCCACAGAGTGAAATCTACAGAGTGAAATCCACAGAGGGAAATCCACAGAGTAAAATCCACAGAGTGAAATCTACAGAGTGAAATCCACTGAGAGAAATCCACGGAGTGAAATCTACAGAGTGAACTCTACAGAGTGAAATCCACAGAGTGAAATCTACAGAGTGAAATCTACAGAGTGCAATCTACAGAGTGAAATCCACAGAGGGAAATCCACAGAGGGAAATCCACAGAGTGAACTCTACAGAGTGAAATCTACAGAGTGAAATCCACAGAGGGAAATCTACAGAGCGAAATCCACAGAGTGAAATCTACAGAGTGAAATCCACAGAGGGAAATCCACAGAGTGAAATCTACAGAGGGAAATCCACAGAGGGAAATCTACAGAGGGAAATCCACAGAGTGAAATCCACTGAGAGAAATCCACAGAGTGAAATCTACAGAGTGAAATCCACAGAGGGAAATCTACAGAGTGAAATCTACAGAGTGAAATCCACAGAGGGAAAGCTACAGAGGGAAATCCACAGAGTGAACTCTACAGAGTGAAATCTACAGTGTGAAACCCACAGAGTGAACTCTACAGAGTGAAATCTACGGAGTGAAATCCACAGAGTGAAATCCACAGAGGGAAATCTACAGAGTGAAATCCACAGAGGGAAATCTACAGAGGGAAATCCACAGAGGGAAATCCACAGAGTGAAATCCACTGAGAGAAATCCACAGAGGGAAATCTACAGAGTGAAATCCACTGAGAGAAATCCACAGAGTGAAATCTACAGAGTGAACTCTACAGAGTGAAATCCACAGAGTGAAATCCACAGAGTGAAATCTACAGAGTGAAATCTACAGAGTGAAATCCACTGAGAGAAATCCACAGAAGGAAATCCACAGAGTGAACTCTACAGAGTGAAATCTACAGAGTGAAATCCACAGAGGGAAATCTACAGAGTGAAATCCACAGAGTGAAATCTACAGAGTGAAATCCACAGAGGGAAATCCACAGAGTGAAATCTACAGAGGGAAATCCACAGAGGGAAATCTACAGAGGGAAATCCACAGAGTGAAATCCACTGAGAGAAATCCACAGAGTGAAATCTACAGAGTGAAATCCACAGAGGGAAATCTACAGAGTGAAATCTACAGAGTGAAATCCACAGAGTGAAATCTACAGAGGGAAATCCACAGAGTGAACTCTACAGAGTGAAATCTACAGTGTGAAACCAACAGAGTGAACTCTACAGAGTGAAATCTACGGAGTGAAATCCACAGAGTGAAATCCACAGAGGGAAATCTACAGAGTGAAATCCACAGAGGGAAATCTACAGAGGGAAATCCACAGAGGGAAATCTACAGAGGGAAATCCACAGAGTGAAATCCACTGAGAGAAATCCACAGAGTGAAATCTACAGAGTGAAATCCACAGAGGGAAATCTACAGAGTGAAATCTACAGAGTGAAATCCACAGAGGGAAATCTACAGAGGGAAATCCACAGAGTGAACTCTACAGAGTGAAATCTACAGTGTGAAACCAACAGAGTGAACTCTAAAGAGTGAAATCTACGGAGTGAAATCCACAGAGTGAAATCCACAGAGGGAAATCTACAGAGTGAAATCCACAGAGGGAAATCTACAGAGGGAAATCCACAGAGGGAAATCTACAGAGGGAAATCCACAGAGTGAAATCCACTGAGAGAAATCCACAGAGTGAAATCTACAGAGTGAAATCCACTGAGAGAAATCCACAGAGTGAAATCTACAGAGTGAACTCTACAGAGTGAAATCCACAGAGTGAAATCCACAGAGTGAAATCTACAGAGTGAAATCTACAGAGTGAAATCCACTGAGAGAAATCCACAGAGGGAAATCCACAGAGTGAACTCTACAGAGTGAAATCTACAGAGTGAAATCCACAGAGGGAAATCCACAGAGTGAAATCCACAGAGTGAAATCTACAGAGTGAAATCCACAGAGGGAAATCCACAGAGTGAAATCTACAGAGTGAAATCTACACAGTGAAATCCACTGAGAGAAATCCACAGAGTGAACTCTACAGAGTGAAATCCACAGAGTGAAAACCACAGAGGGAAATCTACAGAGTGAAATCTACAGTGTGAAATCCACAGAGTGAAATTCACAGAGTGAAATCTACAGAGGAAAATCCACAGAGTGAAATCCATAGCGTGAAATCCAGAGTGAAATCCACAGAGGGAAATCCACAGAGTGAAATCCACAGAGTGAAATCTACAGAGTGAAATCTACAGAGGGAAATCTACAGAGTGAAATCCACAGAGGGAAATCCACAGAGTGAAATCTACAGTGTGAAATCCACAGAGGGAAATCTACAGAGTGAAATCTACACAGTGAAATCCACTGAGAGAAATCCACAGAGTGAACTCTACAGAGTGAAATCCACAGAGTGAAAACCACAGAGGGAAATCTACAGAGTGAAATCTACAGTGTGAAATCCACAGAGTGAAATCCACAGAGTGAAATCTACAGAGGAAAATCCACAGAGTGAAATCGACAGCGTGAAATCCAGAGTGAAATCCACAGAGGGAAATCCACACAGTGAAATCTGCTGAGTTAAATCCACAGAGTGAAATCTACAGAGTGAAATCCACAGTGTGAAATCGACAGAGTGAAATCCACTGAGAGAAATCTACTGAGAGAAATCCACAGAGTGATATCTACAGAGTGAAATCCACAGCGTGAATTCCAGAGTGAAATCCACAGAGTGAACTGTACAGAGTGAAATCTACAGAGTGAAATCCACAGAGTGAAATCCACAGCATGAAATCCACAGAAAGAAATCCACAGAGTGAAATCCACTGAGAGAAATCCACTGAGAGAATTCCACAGAGTGAAATCTACAGAGTGAAATCCACAGAGGGAAATCTAAGAGTGAAATCCAGAGCGTGAAATCCACAGAGTAAAATCCACAGAGTGAAATCCACAGAGTGAAATCTACAGAGTGAAATCTACAGAGTGAAATCCACAGAGTGAAATCTACAGTGTGAAATCCACAGAGTGAAATCCACAGAGTGAAAACCACAGAGTGAAATCTACAGAGTGAAATCCACAGAGGGAAATCCACAGAGTGAAATCCACAGACGGAAATCCACAGAGTGAAATCTACAGAGTGACATCCACAGAAAGAAATCCACAGAGGGAAATCTGCAGTGTGAAATCTACAGAGTGAAATCCACTGAGAGAAATCCACAGAGTGAAATCTACAGAGTGAAATCCACAGCGTGAAATCCAGAGTGAAATCCACAGAGTGAACTGTACAGAGTGAAATCTACACCGTGAAATCCACAGAAAGAAATCCACAGAGTGAAATCTACACAGTGAAATCTACAGAGTGAAATCCACAGAGTGAAATCTACAGAGTGAAATCCACAGAGTGAAATCTACAGAGTGAAATCCACAGAGGGAAATCCACAGAGTAAAATCCACAGAGTGAAATCTACAGAGTGAAATCCACTGAGAGAAATCCACAGAGGGAAATCTACAGAGTGAAATCCACTGAGAGAAATCCACAGAGTGAAATCTACAGAGTGAACTCTACAGAGTGAAATCCACAGAGTGAAATCCACAGAGTGAAATCTACAGAGTGAAATCTACAGAGTGAAATCCACTGAGAGAAATCCACAGAAGGAAATCCACAGAGTGAACTCTACAGAGTGAAATCTACAGAGTGAAATCCACAGAGGGAAATCTACAGAGTGAAATCCACAGAGTGAAATCTACAGAGTGAAATCCACAGAGGGAAATCCACAGAGTGAAATCTACAGAGGGAAATCCACAGAGGGAAATCTACAGAGGGAAATCCACAGAGTGAAATCCACTGAGAGAAATCCACAGAGTGAAATCTACAGAGTGAAATCCACAGAGGGAAATCTACAGAGTGAAATCTACAGAGTGAAATCCACAGAGTGAAATCTACAGAGGGAAATCCACAGAGTGAACTCTACAGAGTGAAATCTACAGTGTGAAACCAACAGAGTGAACTCTACAGAGTGAAATCTACGGAGTGAAATCCACAGAGTGAAATCCACAGAGGGAAATCTACAGAGTGAAATCCACAGAGGGAAATCTACAGAGGGAAATCCACAGAGGGAAATCTACAGAGGGAAATCCACAGAGTGAAATCCACTGAGAGAAATCCACAGAGTGAAATCTACAGAGTGAAATCCACAGAGGGAAATCTACAGAGTGAAATCTACAGAGTGAAATCCACAGAGGGAAATCTACAGAGGGAAATCCACAGAGTGAACTCTACAGAGTGAAATCTACAGTGTGAAACCAACAGAGTGAACTCTAAAGAGTGAAATCTACGGAGTGAAATCCACAGAGTGAAATCCACAGAGGGAAATCTACAGAGTGAAATCCACAGAGGGAAATCTACAGAGGGAAATCCACAGAGGGAAATCTACAGAGGGAAATCCACAGAGTGAAATCCACTGAGAGAAATCCACAGAGTGAAATCTACAGAGTGAAATCCACTGAGAGAAATCCACAGAGTGAAATCTACAGAGTGAACTCTACAGAGTGAAATCCACAGAGTGAAATCCACAGAGTGAAATCTACAGAGTGAAATCTACAGAGTGAAATCCACTGAGAGAAATCCACAGAGGGAAATCCACAGAGTGAACTCTACAGAGTGAAATCTACAGAGTGAAATCCACAGAGGGAAATCCACAGAGTGAAATCCACAGAGTGAAATCTACAGAGTGAAATCCACAGAGGGAAATCCACAGAGTGAAATCTACAGAGTGAAATCTACACAGTGAAATCCACTGAGAGAAATCCACAGAGTGAACTCTACAGAGTGAAATCCACAGAGTGAAAACCACAGAGGGAAATCTACAGAGTGAAATCTACAGTGTGAAATCCACAGAGTGAAATTCACAGAGTGAAATCTACAGAGGAAAATCCACAGAGTGAAATCCATAGCGTGAAATCCAGAGTGAAATCCACAGAGGGAAATCCACAGAGTGAAATCCACAGAGTGAAATCTACAGAGTGAAATCTACAGAGGGAAATCTACAGAGTGAAATCCACAGAGGGAAATCCACAGAGTGAAATCTACAGTGTGAAATCCACAGAGGGAAATCTACAGAGTGAAATCTACACAGTGAAATCCACTGAGAGAAATCCACAGAGTGAACTCTACAGAGTGAAATCCACAGAGTGAAAACCACAGAGGGAAATCTACAGAGTGAAATCTACAGTGTGAAATCCACAGAGTGAAATCCACAGAGTGAAATCTACAGAGGAAAATCCACAGAGTGAAATCGACATCGTGAAATCCAGAGTGAAATCCACAGAGGGAAATCCACACAGTGAAATCTGCTGAGTTAAATCCACAGAGTGAAATCTACAGAGTGAAATCCACAGTGTGAAATCGACAGAGTGAAATCCACTGAGAGAAATCTACTGAGAGAAATCCACAGAGTGATATCTACAGAGTGAAATCCACAGCGTGAATTCCAGAGTGAAATCCACAGAGTGAACTGTACAGAGTGAAATCTACAGAGTGAAATCCACAGAGTGAAATCCACAGCATGAAATCCACAGAAAGAAATCCACAGAGTGAAATCCACTGAGAGAAATCCACTGAGAGAATTCCACAGAGTGAAATCTACAGAGTGAAATCCACAGAGGGAAATCTAAGAGTGAAATCCAGAGCGTGAAATCCACAGAGTAAAATCCACAGAGTGAAATCCACAGAGTGAAATCTACAGAGTGAAATCTACAGAGTGAAATCCACAGAGTGAAATCTACAGTGTGAAATCCACAGAGTGAAATCCACAGAGTGAAAACCACAGAGTGAAATCTACAGAGTGAAATCCACAGAGGGAAATCCACAGAGTGAAATCCACAGACGGAAATCCACAGAGTGAAATCTACAGAGTGACATCCACAGAAAGAAATCCACAGAGGGAAATCTGCAGTGTGAAATCTACAGAGTGAAATCCACTGAGAGAAATCCACAGAGTGAAATCTACAGAGTGAAATCCACAGCGTGAAATCCAGAGTGAAATCCACAGAGTGAACTGTACAGAGTGAAATCTACACCGTGAAATCCACAGAAAGAAATCCACAGAGTGAAATCTACACAGTGAAATCTACAGAGTGAAATCCACAGAGTGAAATCTACAGAGTGAAATCCACAGAGTGAAATCTACAGAGTGAAATCCACAGAGGGAAATCCACAGAGTAAAATCCACAGAGTGAAATCTACAGAGTGAAATCCACTGAGAGAAATCCACGGAGTGAAATCTACAGAGTGAACTCTACAGAGTGAAATCCACAGAGTGAAATCCACAGAGTGAAATCTACAGAGTGCAATCTACAGAGTGAAATCCACTGAGAGAAATCCACAGAGGGAAATCCACAGAGTGAACTCTACAGAGTGAAATCTACAGAGTGAAATCCACAGAGGGAAATCTACAGAGCGAAATCCACAGAGTGAAATCTACAGAGTGAAATCCACAGAGGGAAATCCACAGAGTGAAATCTACAGAGGGAAATCCACAGAGGGAAATCTACAGAGGGAAATCCACAGAGTGAAATCCACTGAGAGAAATCCACAGAGTGAAATCTACAGAGTGAAATCCACAGAGGGAAATCTACAGAGTGAAATCTACAGAGTGAAATCCACAGAGGGAAAGCTACAGAGGGAAATCCACAGAGTGAACTCTACAGAGTGAAATCTACAGTGTGAAACCCACAGAGTGAACTCTACAGAGTGAAATCTACGGAGTGAAATCCACAGAATGAAATCCACAGAGGGAAATCTACAGAGTGAAATCCACAGAGGGAAATCTACAGAGGGAAATCCACAGAGGGAAATCCACAGAGTGAAATCCACTGAGAGAAATCCACAGAGTGAAATCTACAGAGTGAAATCCACTGAGAGAAATCCACAGAGTGAAATCTACAGAGTGAACTCTACAGAGTGAAATCCACAGAGTGAAATCCACAGAGTGAAATCTACAGAGTGAAATCTACAGAGTGAAATCCACTGAGAGAAATCCACAGAGGGAAATCCACAGAGTGAACTCTACAGAGTGAAATCTACAGAGTGAAATCCACAGAGGGAAATCTACAGAGTGAAATCCACAGAGTGAAATCTACAGAGTGAAATCCACAGAGGGAAATCCACAGAGTGAAATCTACAGAGGGAAATCCACAGAGTGAAATCTACAGAGGGAAATCCACAGAGTGAAATCCACTGAGAGAAATCCACAGAGTGAAATCTACAGAGTGAAATCCACAGAGGGAAATCTACAGAGTGAAATCTACAGAGTGAAATCCACAGAGGGAAATCTACAGAGGGAAATCCACAGAGTGAACTCTACAGAGTGAAATCTACAGTGTGAAACCAACAGAGTGAACTCTACAGAGTGAAATCTACGGAGTGAAATCCACAGAGTGAAATCCACAGAGGGAAATCTACAGAGTGAAATCCACAGAGGGAAATCTACAGAGGGAAATCCACAGAGGGAAATCTACAGAGGGAAATCCACAGAGTGAACTCTACAGAGTGAAATCCACAGAGTGAAATCCACAGAGTGAAATCCACAGAGTGAAATCTACAGAGTGAAATCTACAGAGTGAAATCCACTGAGAGAAATCCACAGAGGGAAATCCACAGAGTGAACTCTACAGAGTGAAATCTACAGAGTGAAATCCACAGAGGGAAATCCACAGAGTGAAATCCACAGAGTGAAATCTACAGAGTGAAATCCACAGAGGGAAATCCACAGAGTGAAATCTACAGAGTGAAATCTACAGAGTGAAATCCACTGAGAGAAATCCACAGAGTGAACTCTACAGAGTGAAATCCACAGAGTGAAAACCACAGAGGGAAATCTACAGAGTGAAATCTACAGTGTGAAATCCACAGAGTGAAATTCACAGAGTGAAATCTACAGAGGAAAATCCACAGAGTGAAATCTACAGCGTGAAATCCAGAGTGAAATCCACAGAGGGAAATCCACAGAGTGAAATCTGCTGAGTGAAATCCACAGAGTGAACTCTACAGAGTGAAATCCACAGAGTGAAATCCACAGAGTGAAATCCACAGAGTGAAATCTACAGAGTGAAATCTACAGAGTGAAATCCACTGAGAGAAATCCACAGAGGGAAATCCACAGAGTGAACTCTACAGAGTGAAATCTACAGAGTGAAATCCACAGAGGGAAATCCACAGAGTGAAATCCACAGAGTGAAATCTACAGAGTGAAATCCACAGAGGGAAATCCACAGAGTGAAATCTACAGAGTGAAATCTACACAGTGAAATCCACTGAGAGAAATCCACAGAGTGAACTCTACAGAGTGAAATCCACAGAGTGAAAACCACAGAGGGAAATCTACAGAGTGAAATCTACAGTGTGAAATCCACAGAGTGAAATTCACAGAGTGAAATCTACAGAGGAAAATCCACAGAGTGAAATCTACAGCGTGAAATCCAGAGTGAAATCCACAGAGTGAAATCTGCTGAGTGAAATCCACAGAGTGAAATCTACAGAGTGAAATCCACAGTGTGAAATCGACAGAGTGAAATCCACTGAGAGAAATCTACTGAGAGAAATCCACAGAGTGATATCCACAGAGTGAAATCCACAGCGTGAATTCCAGAGTGAAATCCACAGAGTGAACTGTACAGAGTGAAATCTACAGAGTGAAATCCACAGAGTGAAATCCACAGCATGAAATCCACAGAAAGAAATCCACAGAGTGAAATCCACTGAGAGAAATCCACTGAGAAAATTCCACAGAGTGAAATCTACAGAGTGAAATCCACAGAGGGAAATCTACAGAGTGAAATCCACAGCGTGAAATCCAGAGTGAAATCCACAGAGTGAACTGTACAGAGTGAAATCTACAGCGTGAAATCCACAGAAAGAAATCCACAGAGTGAAACCTACAGAGTGAAATCTACAGAGTGAAATCCAAAATGTGAAATCTACAGAGTGAAATCCACAGCATGAAATCCACATAAAGAAATCCACAGAGTGAAATCTACAGAGTGAAATCTACAGAGTGAAATCCACAGAGTGAAATCTACAGAGTGAACTCTACAGAGTGAAATCCACAGAGTGAAATCCACAGAGGGAAATCTACAGAGGGAAATCTAAAGAGTAAAATCCACAGAGTGAAATCCACAGAGTGAAATCCACAGAGTGAAATCTACAGAGTGAAATCCAGAGCGTGAAATCCACAGAGTGAAATCTACAGTGTGAAATCTACAGAGTGAAATCCACAGAGTGAAATCCATAGACGGAAATCCACAGAGTGAAACCCACAGAGGGAATTCCACAGAGTGAAATCCATAGCGTGAAATCCTGAGTGAAATCCACAGAGGGAAATCCACAGAGTGAAATCCACAGAGGGAAATCTACAGAGTGAAATCCACAGAGTGAAATCTACAGAGTGAAATCCACAGAGTGAAATCTATAGAGTGAAATCCATAGAGGGAAATCTACAGAGTGAAATCTACAGAGTGAAATCTACAGAGTGAAATCCACAGAGTGAAATCTACAGTATGAAATCCACAGAGTGAAATCTACAGAGTGAAATCTACAGAGTGAAATCCACAGAGTGGAATCCACAGAGGGAAATCTACAGAGTGAAATCCACAGAGTGGAATCCACAGAGTGAAATCCACAGAGGGAAATCTACAGCGTGAAATCCACAGAGTGAAATCTACAGAGTGAAATCTACAGTGTGAAATCTACAGAGTGAAATCCACAGAGGGAAATCCACAGAGTGAAATGTACAGCGTGAAATCCACAGAGTGAACTCTACAGAGTGAAGTCCAGATGGTGAAATCTACAGAGTGAAATCTACAGAGTGTAATCCACAGAGTGAAATCTACAGAGTGAAATCCACAGAGTGAAATCCACAGAGTGAAATCCAGAGCGTGAAATCCACAGAGTGAAATCTACAGCATGAAATCCACAGACTGAAATCCACTGAGTGAAATCGACAGAGGGAAATCTACAGAGTGAAATCCAGAGCGTGAAATACACAGAGTGAAATCCACAGAGTGAACTCTACAGAGTGAAGTCCAGATGGTGAAATCTACAGAGTGAAATCTACAGAGTGAAATCTACAGTGTGAAATCCACAGAGTGAAATCTACAGAGTGAAATCCACAGAGGGAAATCCACAGAGTGAAATCTACAGTGTGAAATCCACAGAGGGAAATCTACAGAGTGAAATCCACAGAGGGAAATCCACAGAGTGAAATCTACAGTGTGAAATCTACAGAGTGAAATCCACAGAGTGAAATCTACAGAGTGAAATCTACAGTGTGAAATCTACAGTGTGAAATCCACAGAGTGAAATCTACAGAGTGAAATCTACAGTGTGAAATCCACAGAATGAAATCCACAGAGTGAAATCTACAGAGTGAAATCCACAGAGTGAAATCTACAACGTGAAATCTACAGAGTGAAATCTACAGCATGAAATCTACAGTGTGAAATCCCGAGCGTGAAATCTACAGAGTGAAATCCACAGAGGGAAATCCACAGAGCTGGCTGGTTTTGAAACATGTTTTTTTTTGTAAATCTTAATTGGGGTTTTTTATTGGACCAGTGGGAACTATAAGATAAGTTGAAGAGAAAGGTTTTGTAAATAGCTGCTGTTTTAATATTCTCTGTTGGACTTAAAGAATACAATTGTTAATTTTTACTTTAAGTAGTGACCTCTGGGATAGTTCTTTGCCTCTTGAAATGTAACAGATTACAGTGCAAGGTGAGCTTCTCTGTATGTCGGGTTTACATTAGCAGAGGGGTATACCCTATGATGTAATAATGTGGTCTTCTGTTTGTCCTGAGTCTTAACAACATAGCCTTTAAGTTACAGACTGCATAATCAGTTTAGCTCAGTTGGCTGGACGGTAGGTTTACAGAGCAGTGTGATGCTAATCGCGTGAGGTTTAATTCCCATCACTGGTTTGAGGGTTACATGATTAGATTTAGATTACGTACAGTGTGGAAACAGGCCCTTCGGCCCAACAAGTCCACACCGATCCGCTGAAGCACAACCTTCAACTAACACCACGGGTAATTTAGCATGGCCAATCCACCCTGACCCGCACATTTTTGGACTGTGGGAGGAAACCGGAGCACCCGAAGGAAACCCACACAGACATGGGGAGAATGTGCAAACTCCACACAGACAGTCACCCGAGGCGGGAATTGAACCCGGGTCTCTGGCGCGGTGAGGCAACAGTGCTAACCACTGTGCCACCGTGCCACCCACCATGACTCCCCTTCTTAACCTCTTCCCCTGCCTGAGGCCTGGTGGGCCTCAAGTTAAATCACCAGCAGTTGCTTCTCCCTAATGTGAGAGCAGCCCCTATGGTCTGGTAAGCCGATGGTGGGCTGGGGCTGTTTTCCCTGGAGTGTTGAAGGGTGACCTTATAGAGGTTTATAAAATCATGAGGGGCATGGATAGGGTAAATAGAGAAGGTCTATTCCTGGGGTGAGGGAGTCCAGAACTAGGGGGCATAGGTTTAGGGTGAGAGGGGAAAGATTTAAAAGGGGCAACTTTTTCACACAGAGGGTGGTGTGTGCATGGAATGAGCTGCCAGAGGAAGTGGTGGAGGCTGGTACAATGACAACATTTAAGAGGCATTTGGATGGGTATATGAATAGGAAGGGTTTGGAGGGAGATGGGCTGGGTGCTGGCAAGTGGGACTAGATTGGGTTGGGATATCTGGTCGGCATGGACGGGTTGGACCGAAGGGTCTGTTTCTGTGCTGTACATCTCTATGGCTCTGCGATGCAACAACAGGTTGTGCCCAGTGTTTCAAATATGCTCCATCCTCTCATTGTTCCTTTATATATGGGGATAAACTCAAACTCCATTAGATCAATCAACACAGGTCCTACCAATTCAATGGTTGGCGTTTGTAAGTAAGCAGAATGGCAATATAAGTCAACAAAAGTGAGGCAAGTGGTCATGAAAATGGGCTGGCCATTCTTGTTCAAAAGGAAAGCTTTTGTAAGAGCTCAGAAATGTTCCATCCAACTGATTGAGTTCAGAATTAGGTTTTAATCCAACACCAAGCAAATCCATCAGAACCAGATGCATGACTTTGAGGTTGCCCTGTTTTTGTTATTTGTTTAAAATTTGGAATGTGAGCCATCCCCTGGAACTCTTCGGCATTTCTGAAATTCGATTGGCATCAGAATTAGCTGAAGGTCGATCATCAATTATGCAGAGGATGTTACAAGTTTAGCAACTGTTACAAATGGAGTTAAAAATCACACAACACCAGGTTTATTCGGAAGCACAAACTCTCATCAGGTAACGAGTGCTTCCAAGTAAATCTGTTGGACTAGAACCTGCTGCTGTGCGATTTTTAACTTTGACCACCCCAGTCCAACCTCCGCACCTTGCTTACTAATTGCAGAATGCAAACTGCCTGAGGCTCAATTGGATGAAGTCAAATCACTGAATTGGCATATTTATCACTCATGTTTTAGAGAACGACAGAACATCTCTGAACTCACAACTCTCTTGCTCAACGCACAATTCTAATCTGGTTGCATTTTATTTGCGAGGAGTGGGAGACTTTGTTGCAATCTTGATAGAATCCGTGTAAGGTCAAAACCTCCATTTCAGTGAAATATTTGAAGGATGTATTATTTCAGCAATCAGTAAGTAGTTATCTTAAATAGGTTTTATTCTGTGAAATTGATTGAGGGAGATGGTAAGTGTGACAGCATCTGTCCAGTTTGCATCCTTCACCTCAATGCTGACAGAGATCTTTGATGTTGGATCAAATTGGCTTGTGATTTAAATTGTAAATTGGCTCATTGCTTTAAATAAGAGGGTTTCTCTTTGATCTGAAAAGCTGACTTATTCAATTGAGTCATGCAAATTGTTCATCTCTCGCCATCTGAATTATGTGAGCTTCCCCCTCTCTCTGTTTAATTGAATTTATACACAAAATATTGTTTCAGCTCCTGGAGAAATCTCCTCCACTAATTGGAAAGACCCCCTATGTGTTTTTTTTTATTCAAATGAGGAAGATCAGGTTGGTTTTGAAAAGGGCAGGCTGCCTTGCTGAACTACTGCAGTCCATGTGCTGTGGGTACACCCATAATTCCTTTAGGGAGGGAATTCCAGGATTTTGACTTTTGAGGACTGCTTCACCAGACTCGAAATGCTGCCTGTTTCTTTCTGCACAGATGCTGCCAGACCTGCTGAGTTTCTCCAGCAATCTCTGTTTCTGTGCGTTTTCCAAACAGGGCCTTGGAAGCTATTGGGAAGCTTGTCAAGGGCAGTTAACCTATTATGGCTAATTCTGATTGGAAGTAACTTCCCACAAATTGGCCTTCTCTGTTTATCATCCTGAGTGTATGCATTACATCTCAATATTTAAGTTCTTATCCTTGTGTAGCTTCCTCCTGTACCACCATCACCCCGCCCTGACACCTCACCCCCAAGATTTCTGTTCTCCTCCAATAAGTTTATTTCCCAATCAACATGACAAAATGGCAGCTTTATCTGGTCATTGTGACATTGACGTTTCTCAGAGTTTGTATGCTGTATGTCTCACAAATTTCACAGTGATTACACTTCCAAAGGTTGGCTAGAACCTGGCCATTCTTCCACCCCGAAGGACAAGGGGCAGCAGATACATGGGAACACCACCCCCTGCAAGTTCCCCTCCAAGCCCCTCACCATCCTGACTTGGAAATATATCGCCGTTCCTTCAGTGTCACTGGGTCAAAATCCTGGAATTCCCTCCCTCGGGGCACTGTGGGTCAACCCACAGCACGTGGACTGCAGCGGTTCAAGATGGCAGCTCACCCCCACCTTCTCAAGGGGGCAATTAGGGACGGGGTAATAAATGCTGGGCCCAGTCAGTGACGCCCACATCCTGTGAGTGAATAATAAAAAACACGGAGTTTCCCATCATCTTGGTGATATGGAGGAAACCCAAAGAACAGGACAGAATGTAAAATATAGTGCTGCCATAATATAGGCACTCCTGCTAATCACTATTTTATGGTTCAACCTACTGAAGATGAAATTGTACCTGACAATCTCCATCCCAGAGCTAAAACACAGCAGGAGCCCAAGGGACCTTGAACTGACCAGTTTCTCAATGTTTGTGAGATAGGATTCTATTTGAGATGGGAATCGCTTTCTCTTGTGTATGAAGTCCATGTTGTACCCTTATACATTGACTTTCCTCTTGACATCTCTGCCTAAAGGGATATCTGATGAACGGTGCCAAGAGGTGGGCACCAAGTCCACACTCCAGGCATCAAATACCATGCCCTTGGCACGAATCTGATCCACGTTGGCTGTCCAGCCACCCAGTTATCCAAGGAGTCCGGGTTGCTATGGTAATATGCACTGCGCCTTGTAGCGTCGAATTATGGTTAGCAATGGTGGGAGCTGCAGTTTCTGTCCAGGACAGAGCTGGCCAGGAATCGTTGCCACTGTTTAAAGTGACATGTGAGAAAAGAAACATTCATAATTAGGTTCTGGAATGCACTCCCTGGAAATGTGGTGGGGGCAGGTTCAATTGAGGCATTCAAGAGGGACATCGGATGGTTATTGGGATAGAAATTATGGAAAAGGCAGGAGATTGGCACTAGTGCTCATTGAGCAAGCTGGTGTCGCCATGATGGGTCAAGAGGGCCTCCATCTTCACCATGACACTTGGCCATTCTTGCTTCCTGATGTCGCTGTGTGTTAGAAGGATCTACAAATTGGTCCTCCACCTGTGTGGTCATGGTTAAAAACATACCTTCCACGTGTGTAATATCCCCGAAGTCCTCTCATTTAACTGTCAGTATTGTTCATTCAATTAAATCGAATACTCCGAGACTGTACAGACATGGAGGAGTCTGCAAGCGAAGACATTCTCTCTGATACCCAAGTAAATACCTGCTAGTGTCTACATTGACTGAAGCTGGGATCTTGGCGATGTGAGAGAAGTTCTTTCTGATTTTAGGGGGGGAATACGAAAGGGCAAACTCCCACAATGCAATGCTCCGCAGTTGTCAGCCATGTTGCTAGGGAGCAACGGTCAATGTTACAGTGCTGTCACTTCATCTACCACACACACACACACTCATGGTGCACCTTCCTGGGATGGGAAGGTGCCTTTTTTGTGGCCTTTCTTGGCAATTTGAAAACTCAGCAAGACTAATCCTCTTGTTCCCATTTTGAGCCATTAATTGCCACCGCTCCCTCAGCTTTCAATTCTCTCTCTCTCTCTCGAGTGATTCATGCAATTGTCTCTCACATCCCCTCAGTCGCAACTAATTCTGCAATTCTATTAAATATTCTAAAGTGTTCTTTCTGATTTGCTGGGTGGTCATTTTGGGATTTTTTTTCTTATTGTGTTTGCAGAGTCAGAGGATAGGCTCTCTCAGAATGGATCTTGGTAGGCCGAAAGCCTGCTGACTCCAGGGTCAGGTCAGCGGTTTGAATCTGGAGCTCCTAGCTCAGAGGCAGGGGCGTTCCCTCCATGCCACCATTGGCTGGGATGCTTCTGCTATGAATTCTGTTGACAACATGTAGCATGGCTGACAATACACATTATTTAAATAAAAATTCAACTTTTTTCTCTCTCTCGGCCCAGGCCTTAGGATCAACTGGCAGCTCAATCTTCCAGAGGCCTCCCAAAGAACCAGGGTTCTATGCTGCCATGTCGGGAGGCGCAATATCAATGTAATTGTTGTTGTAAGATCGGAACCATTGCCTTATTCATATTTAAGGCCATGAATACCATGCTTGTCTTTAATTGAAGAGATCTAGAATCTGTACTTTTAGAAACCATTAACCATGGTGTGTGACTTACACTGTAGGGGTGGCTCAGTGGTTAGCACTGCTGCCTCACAGCACCAGGGTCCCAGGTTCAATTCTAGCCTCGGGCGACTGTCTGTGTGGAGTTTGCACATTTGCCCTGTGTCTGTGTGGGTTTCCTCCCACAGTCCAAAGATGTGCAGGTTTGGGTGAATTGGCTGTGCGAGATTGCCTATAGTGTTAGGTGCATTAGTCAGGGATAAGCATAGTGTAGGGGAATGGGTCTGGGTGGGCAACTCTTTGGGGGGGGGGGGGAGCGGTGTGACTTGCTGGGCTGAAGGGCCTACTTCCACACAGTAGCTAATCTAAACAGAAAGTTGAGCTACTAGGCTCAAAGGTCACATTTTGCCAAATGACAATCTTCTACGTTTTTTTATTAAAACGCTTCGCTGGACGTGAATACTTTATCCAGTCCTGAAAAGGATTCAACGCTTCTCTCTGATAGTGAATTGAGATGATCAGAAACTAATCCTTTCACGATAAGAACCTCCATCTGTTGCTGAGCATTCCTGCTGTGCCCATCTCGTCTTCAGACGAGATTGCGTTGAAATCGCCTCTTCGAGATTGCCAGCTCGGCTCTGTGCACGGGTGCAGAGCAGGGAGATGCCAGCCTGGATCCCTGGTTGGTGCCCAGTTAGCTGTCTGGTTGGCCGTACTGTCACTGGGGTTAGGATGCTGGGTTCTTGCCTGTCGGTCAGCGAGCTCTGTTTGAACACAGACACCCCTCACGTTCAGGCACAAACAGCAGGGGAATGAGGAGATCAGTCACACTGGGCTGCACTGGTCTTTTGGAAATCATAGCCTCATAATCCCGCCAAATTAGCTGTCTCTGCAACCCAGGTTGCTATAAAGCACAGAACAGGTTTCTTGACTTAACAAAAGAGACTATTACTACAAGTACATAGACTCTAACTACAGCTAAACAATGAGGAACTGTCCACATGTAACACCAGTGACTAAAACTCTCGGCCCCTTGTAAATTCCCCCTTACTTACTTACACACACAGTCACAGACACACTCACACAGACACAGAGTCACACACACAGACTCACACACACACAGCCACACTCATACACACACAGTCTCACACACACACAGAGTCTCTCTCACACACATACACACACACGCAGAAACACACACACTCACAGTCACACACACAGAGACATACACACAGTCACTCTCACACACACAGTCACACACACAGAGTCACACACACAGACACACAAACACACATAGACTCACACACACACACACACAGAGACACACACACACAGTCACTCTCACACACACAGTCACACATACACAGAGTCACACAGACACAGAGTCACACACACACATAGACTCACACACACAGAAACACACACACAGAGACACACACAGACACACACACACACAGCCACATTCATACACAACAGATTCTCACACGCACACAGAGTCTCTCTCTCACACACACACACACACTCACAGTCACACACACAGAGACACACACACAGTCTCTCTCTCTCTCTCTCTCACACACACACACACACAGAAACACACACACAGTCACTCTCACACACACAGTCACACAGACACAGAGTCACACACAGACACACACATAGACTCACACACACAGAAACACACACACTCACAGTCACACACACAGAGACACACACAGACACACTCACAGTCACACACATAGACTCTCACACACACAGACTCACACACAGGCACACACATTCACTCACACAGACACACACAGAGTCACACAAACACACACACACTTTCACCCTCACTCATTCACTCACTCACTCTCACACACTCACACTCTCCCACACACACACACACTCTCACTCTCTCACACACACTCTCTCACACACACAGACACAAACATACACACTCTCACTCATTCACTCACACACACACTCACACAAACTCACTCACACTCGCCCTCACACACACACAGACACACACTCATTCACTCATATACACACACACTCTCACACACACACTTACACACACTCACTCTCACACATACACACACTCTTACTCACACATACACACGCTTTTGCTCACACACACTCTTACACTTACACTCACACTATCTCTCACACACTCATTCACACACTCACTCTGACACACACACACACTCACACTATCACTCACGCACACACACATACTCACACACACTCTCACACTCACACTCTGATGCACACACTCTCCAAAAGGGACCTCTCCAATGTCCTGTACAATCTCAACATGACGTCCCAACTCCTACACTCAAAGGACTGAGCAATGAAGGCAAGTGTGCTAAACACCTTCTTAAACCCCCTGTCTATATGTGATACAAACTTCAAAGGGTGATGTTCCTGAACCCCAGGTCTCTCTGTTCTACAACACTACCCTACTCTTAACTGTATAAGTCCTGCCCTTGTTTGTTTTACCAAAATGCAATACCTCACATTTATTCAAAGAAAATTCCATCAGCCCATTGACTTCGCCCATTTCAGTCCACAATGAAAAATGCAGAAACATAAGCAGATGTGATCTTCACACATCCCACAAATAACCTATTGCCAGCCCCAGGCTCCTTATTGCAGCTCACGAAGCCCTTTCTCAGCTTTACACAGCCTCCAATATGGTGGGCAGGAGGAGCATACTCAGTAACAGGACATTCAAGTGAGGTCACTAAATTCCTGCAGAGTCTCAGGAGCAAATATCACAGAGTCCCATTTCAACGGGGCCCCTTACTGAGAGATTTGTATCATCGATAGTCACAGGTGAGGTGCCAGAAGACTGGAGGTTGGCTAACGTGGTGCCACTGTTTAAAAAGGGCGGTAAGGACAAGCCAGGGAACTATAGACCAGTGAGCCTGACCTCAGTGGTGGGCAAGATGTTGGAGGGAATCCTGAGGGACAGGATGTACATGTATTTGGAAAGGCAAGGACTGATTAGAGATAGTCAACATGGCTTTGTGCGTGGGAAATCATGTCTCACAAACTTGACTGAGTTTTTTGAAGAAGTAACAAAGAAGGTTGATGGGGGCAGAGCGGTAGATGTGATCTATATGGACTTCAGTAAGGCATTCGACAAGGTTCCCCATGGGAGACTGGTGAGCAAGGTTAGATCTCATGGAATACAGGGAGATCTAGCCATTTGGATACAGAACTGGCTCAAAGGTAGAAGGCAGAGGGTGGTGGTGGAGGGTTGTTTTTCAGACTGAAGGCCTGAAGATAGATAGGATAGTGAAGGCAGCGTTTGGTATGCTTTCCTTTATCGGTCAGAGTATTGAGGACAGGAGTTGGGAGGTCATGTTGCAGCTGTACAGGACATTGGTTAGGTCACTGTTGGAATATTGTGTGCAATTCTGGTCTCCTTCCTATAGGAAAGATGTTGTGAAACTTGAAAGGGTTCAGAAAAGATTTACAAGGATGTTGCCAGGGTTGGAGGATCTGAGCTACAGGGAGAGGCTGAACAGGCTGGGGCTGTTTTCCCTGGAGTGTCAGAGGCTGAGGGATGACTTTATAGAGGCTTATAAAATTATGAGGGGCATGGTTGGATAAATAGACAAAGTTTTTTCCCTGGGGTAGGGGAGTGCAGAACTAGAGGGCATGGGTTTAGGGTGAGAGGGGAAAGATATAAAAGAGACCTTAGGGGCAACCTTTTCATGCAGAGGGTGGTGCGTGTATGGAACGAGCTGCCAGAGGATGTGGTGGAGGCTGGTACAATTACAGCGTTTAAAAGGCATCTGGATGGGTATATGAATAGGAAGGGTTTGGAGGGGTATGGGCCGGGTGCTGGGAAATGGGACTAGATTGTGTTGGGATATCTGGTCAGTATGGATGAGTTGGACCGAAGGGTCTGTTTCCGTGCTGTACATCTCTATGACAATGACCCTGTAACTGAGAATTGCAGGAATGTCTGACAAGAGGAACATTGCTGGGCCACAAGGCAGTGGGAGGAGCTGAAATGCTCATGCAGACAGCTATCATGTCAACAACATGGACGAGAGTGGAATAGTGGAGGTTAGATGGGCTTCAGATTGGTTTCACACATCAGTGCAATATCGAGGGCTGAAGGGCCTGTACTGAGCTGTAATGTTCTATGTTCTAACATTAAAAATCACACAGCACCAGGTTAGAGTCCAACAGGTTCATTTGGAAGCACTAGCTTTCAGAGCACTGCTCCTCCGAGCTAGTGACGAAGGAGGAGCGAATGACGAGGTACCTGATGATGGAGCAGCGCTCTGAAAGCTAGTGCTTCCAAATGAACCTGTTGGACTCGAACCTGGTGTGGTGTGATTTTTAACTTTGTCCACCCCAGTCCAACACTGGCTCCTCCACACCATGGCTGCAATGAGTTGAATAGCCTGGTGCTGTGCTCGGACCATTCACTGACTCAATACCTGATGCGTGCTTTCGAGTAACATTTGCTGCTGGTGGTGTTCCCATGTATCTGCTGCCCTTGTCCTTCTAGATGGGAGTGATGGTGGGTTTGGAAGGTGCTGTCTGAGGATCTTTGGCGAATGTCTGCAGCGCATCTTGTAGATGGTACACACTGCTGTTACTGAGCGTCGGTGGGGGGAGGGAGTGGATGTTTGTGGGTGTGGGGCCAATCAAGCGGCTGCTTTGTCCTGGATGGTGTTGAGCTTCTTGAATGTTGTTGGAGCTGCCCCCATCCAGGGGCAAGTGGGGAGTATTCCATCACCCTCCTGACTTGTGTCTTGTAGATGGTGGGACAGGATTTTGGGGAGTCAGGAGGGGAAGTTACTCGCTGCAGAAAACCCAGCTATAGTGGAGTCTTGTTGCTGAAATATTGACGTGGCTGGTTCAGTTCAGGTTCTGATGATCCCTGTGATGTTGAGGGTTAAACATTTCACGTAGGTAATGCCAAGGGAGATTGCTCGGTTCTTTGTCATTGCTTGGCACTTGTATGGCATGAATCTCACTTGCTGCATATATGCCAAGCCTAAACGTTGCCTCGATCAGGCAGAACGTGGCCATGGATTGTTTTCATCAGATGAGGGATGGGGCTAAATCAGGGGAAAATGGAGGGAAGGCCATTATAAAGTCATCTCGTCATAGAGCGCAGAAACAGACCATTCGGCCCAACCAGTCCATGCCGACCCTAATCCCAAACTAAACTAGTCCTACCTGCCTGCTCCTGGCCCCTATCCCTCCAAACCTTTCCTATTCATGTACTTATCTAAATGTGTTTCGGTGGCTCAGTGGTTCGCACTGCTGCCTCAGGGACCCCGGTTCGATTCCAGCCTCGGGGCAACTGTCTGTGTGGAGTTTGCACATTCTCCCCGTGTCTGTGTGGGTTTCTTCCCACAGTCCAATGGTGTGCAGGTTAGGCTGAATTGGCCATGCTCAATTGCCTATAGTGTTAGGTGCATTAGTCAGAGGGGAATGGGTCTGGGTGGGTTACTCTTCAGAGGGTCGGTGTGGAGTTGTTGGGCCGAAGGGCCTGTTCCCACACTGTAGGGAATCTAACCTTTTAAATGTTGAAACTGTATCCACATCCACCACTTCCTCAGGAAGTCCATTCCACACACAAACCACTCTCTGTGTAAAACAAAAGTCCCTCATGTCTTCTTTAAATTTTTTCCCCCCTCACTTTAAAAATGTGTCTTGTAATCTCCCACTTGCCACTCACCTTATCTATACCCCTAATGATTTTATAAACCACTACAGGGTCACCTCTCAACTTCCTACGCTCCAGTGAAAAACATCCCAGCTTGTCCATTTAACTTAAACCCTCCATTCCCAGCAACATCCTGGTCAATCTCTTCTGAACCCTCTCCAGTTTAATAATATCCTTCCTGTAACAGGGTGACCAGAACTGGACACAGTTCTCCAGACGAGGCCTCACCAATGTCCTGTACAACCTCAACATGACGTTCCCAACTCCTACACTCAAAGTCATGGCTGAAGACATTTGGAGCTGAGTTGACTATTGACACTCACACATGAGGTACAGTCAATTGGGCAAAGTCTTTGTACATGCACACAGCCCTCCACTAGGACTTTAGAAATGCAAATACACAAGAGGAGCTCTCTGGTAAACATGACATGAAGGGTTAAAGCTCATCAGAAAAAAAAAAGCCCAGGTCGATTTTCCTTCCCAAGATCATGTCAATTTCAACCGTGTAACAAGAAAATGAAAGTTGAGTGCTATGTTGATAATATGCATCACCCCTATTAGCCCTTGTGTAACAGAGCAGACTTCAGATGAATCCTTCTGGCTGAGCAGTTAAATGAACCATTTTACACAAACTGGATTGAAATAACTGAACAGCATACAAACCAACAATGGTCGGTCAGAGCATTGCTGTTTCGCAAAAGTGAATGGAAAGATTTGCATTCGTATGCCCCCCCCCCCCCAACACCTTTCCCAGCTTCAGCGAAGGCCTGGAGAAGTGGCAGTCTCTGCTGTCATGTGATCAATGCAGCAGCCATTTTGGACACAGCAACGCGGTGACTAACCTCTTTCGGTTGGTTCAATCACAAAGGCCTACAGAGCGGAGGGGACAGTGGGCCCGGCTATTCAAGATGGCAGCACTGGCACAGTAGGCCCGTCGCTCAAGGCCGGCCATATCCTTTCTTCTTGCCTTTTTTTCTGTCTTTTCTTCACCTTCGTGGGGAGGCTGGGACGGCGTTGCCGGTGACAGGAGTGGGGACTCCTGGCTTCGTAGGCCTGAGGTGTGAACCCCTGGAACTGGTGATGAGAATGAAGGAACGAGGACTCCTGGTAGTGGGAGGCCTGGAGCGCAGGCCTCGCAAAAATCCCAGAGCTGTATTTGGGACCCCAGCTGATGAAGATGAGCTCTATTTGAGTGCTTTCTTTTTTATTCCTCCAAATGGTGCCGGATTGTAGCGACAGAACACTTTTCACTGTTTCTCCCACGATACATACTACAAATAAATCATTTATTCAAAGTCCTGAGGGTGAAGAAAGAGGCCATTCCCCCATTGAGTCCAATTACACCACTGTATCCCTGTAGACCTTGATGTTCATTTCTGTCAGGGACTCCACCAATGCACCATCTCTGCTTCCAGAGAGAAGAACAATTTCTCCAACTTCATAGCTATGTCTTTAACTACAGAGCAGAAGTGTATTATACAAAATATATTTAAAAACAAAACACTTTAGCAGACAATTATAACAATTGCACAGCACGTGATGTTCCAACCCGCTTCCATTATCCAAGCTCAGAGAGATTGTCCCCTTACCTCAATTTTTAAAATTTCTATTTAACAGACTCCTGAAAGCTTCTTTGCCCTGGACTGCGGTGACAAGTCACAGGATCATCGAGTTAGTACATGGAAAGAGACCCTTCAGCCCATCATGTCTGTTCCAGACGGTCAATGAGTCCTTTCCAAATCTGCCAAGGTGAACATTTCCACAAATCTGACAGGCCTAAACTTTCTGAGTTCTAATGTCCTGGTTTGGAAGTTTCTTAAACTTCAACTGAGGCGACTTATTCATTCATCTCTATGTTACAGAGCGACTAAACCAGCTTCTGAACTCAGCTCTGGTGTCATCTGTACTGGATGACAAAACTTACCCAAACCTACGTTCTTCTGAACCTTAAAAAGCAAAGCTAATGGCCTTGCTTGTTTACCCTACCTGTTATAAATCCAACAATACAAACATCTTTCCATTAACGGCACAGGGGGAGACAGACAACTGCTTTCTGGCAAGAGACTAGATTTAATCACTGTTCCAGAAGAACTATCTGACCTTAAAAGAAGCAAATCTTCTCAGAAATAATTGATACCCACCCAAAATTCTAAAAATGACATTAATATATGAATGATATACCTTTCATTATGCTATACCCATTCAGTTGTTGGTTAAGCTTTTAAACATGACCTCAAACCTTTCCTGACAGGAATTACTCACAAGAAGGATCATTTCAACTTTCTTTTCCTCATTCCTTAGCATCAGCAAGCTTTGCCAGTTTTGAATCATCGCAGTTAAAGGAGGTGCTTGCTCTATGATCTGCAGAGTATGAGGTGCGGAGATTCTACACTCAGGTACAAGAGAGCTTCACAGGGTCCCCTTAGATTCAAAGGACACAGATTTGGCTTTTTCTCAAAAAGCCTTCGAGATTATTTGACATCATTAATACCCATGCCTGTCTCCTCTTATAGCAGCAACTGAAACCCTCATCCATGCTTTAACCCCCTTTCGACTTAAGTGTCATGGAGTCCTTGAGATGTACAGCACTGAAACAGACCGTTCAGTCCAACTCGTCCATGCTGACCAGATATCCTAAATTCATCTAGTTGCATTTGCCAGCACTTGGGCCCCTAATCCCTCCAAACCCTTCCTATTCCTATACCCATCCAGATGCCTTTTAAATGCTATAATTGTACCAGCCTCCACCACTTCCTCTGGCAGCTCATTCCATACACGTACCACCCTCTGAGTGAAAATGTTGCCCCTTAGGTCTCTTTTATATCTTTCCCCTCTCACCCTAAACCTATGCCCTCTAGTTCTGGACTCCCCCACCCCAGGGAAAATACTTTGTCTATTTACCCTATCCATGCCCCTCATAATTTTATAAACCTCTATAATGTCACCCCTCAGCCTCCGACGCTCCAGGGAAAACAGCCCCAGCCTATTCAGCCTCTCCCTATAGCTCAAACCCTCCATCCCTGGCAACATCCTTGTAAATCTTTTCTGAACCCTTTCAGGTTTCACAACATCTTTCCGATAGGAAGGAGACCAGAATTGCATGCAATATTCCAACAGTGGCCTAACCAACGTCCTGTACAGCCGCAACATGACCTCCCAACTCCTGTACTCAATACTCTGACCAATAAAGGAAAGCATACCAAATGCCTTCTTCACTATCCTATCGACCTGCGACTCCACTTTCAAGGAACTATGAACCTGCACTCCAAGGTCCCTTTGTTCAGCAACACTCCCTAGGACCTTACCATTAAGTGTAGAAGTCCTGCGAAGATTGGTATTACCAACTTGACAGTTCCATTATGCTTCTGGCCAGTCTCCCATCATGCATTTTATGACATTTTGAGCTCATTGCCCAATTTAGCCATCACCTCTATGGTCACTGACCTGTATTAGCTATCAGTCTGGCACCCTCTCAATTCCAAAATTCTCTTTCTGATGTGGAGAGGTTGTTTCCCCTTGTGGGAGAGAGTCTAGGACCAGAGGGTACAATCCCAGAATAAGGGGTCACCCATTGCAGACAGAGATGAGGAGGAATTTCTTCCCTCAGAGGGGAGTGAGTCTGTGGAATTCTTTCCCACCGAGGGCTGTAGGGGCTGGGTCAGTGAGTATATTCAAGGCTGAGACAGAGAGATGTTTAATCAGGGAGGGGAATGGAGGGGTGATGGGGAAAAGGCAGGAGAGTGGAGTTGGGGATGAACAGACCACCCATGACCTCATTGACAGATGGAGCTGACTCGATGGGCCGAATGGTGTAGATCTTATTGCACAATACCAAGTCTAACAGAGCCTCCTCTCTGCTTGGTTGTTGGACACGCTGTCCTAAGGAATTCTGTATCTTAATGGTGATCTCATTTCACCTCAGGTGGCTCAGTGTCACACAAAGCCCCTGTGAAACGGCTGAGGCTGCTCCTTACTGTCCTGAAGGCACTATGTAAATGCAAGCAGGCCGCTGTCATGGGAAGCTGAGGGGCTGAGCTGCTGAAGTGTGGCGCAATGTGCAGTTGGAGACAGTGAGGACTGCAGACGCTGGAGATCAGAGTCGAGAGTGTGGTGCTGGAAAAGCACAGCAGGTCGGGCAGCGTCCGAGGAGCAGGAGAATCGACGTTTCGTCATTCCAGATCGACTCTCCTGCTCCTCAGATGCTGCCTGACCGGCTGTGTTTTTCCAGCACCACACTCTCGCCAAGCTGTCATTGGGACAGAGTTAGAATTCGAATTTTGTTTCATTGTCACCTGTACTCAAGTGCAGGAGTACAGTGAAAAGTCCCCATACACGGTGCCATCTTCAGGACAAAGTACCCCGTTACAAATCTTCGGCACAAATATAGATTAGGTTCAAAAATAGAGGAATGAAGGAAACGTTCTGCATGTCAGTTTTGACATTATAGTGTTCCTTAGCGATGCAGGTAAGAAATCTCACCTTTGCCTCAAAATGCCAAACCAGTGTTTGCATTATTGTAAGAGACTGTGTGGCACTTGGGACCCACCGGTTCGAAAGTGGAGCTGGTGTGGTTGGGGTTGGGGGGGGGAACAGCATATTTGGAAGCGCGACCATTTCCCTTTCCCCAACGAGGTGACCTTTCCTGTTACCGGGTGGAAGTGGCCCGGGCAGAGACGGGAATTTTTGGAAGCTGGCGGCATCGAAGGAGAAGTGGTTTTCTCCCAGCCATTTGTACAACGCGAGAGGAGGTCATTCAGCCCTCTGCCAGGACTTTGACGGTACTACCCCGTTCAGGCCACTCTTTCCCCAGAGCCGGAGAATGGCGGAGTGGGGAAAGATTGCAGCAAGGTCTAACACGATCATGTCCATGCAGGTCAACAGCCAGCTGTCCACCCACATCCCATTTCCAGCCCTCAGCCCAGAGATTCGCACAGTTGGTGTGTTTCGAGTGCTGGCTTCCCTAGCTCGGAAAGTTATAATGATTGCTGCCTCGACCACCCTTCCAGACTGTGACTTCCAGATTGCCGTCACCAGGAATGATCCTTAAAAGCCCTTCAAACCTCCGGCCCCTGACAACATAGGCTCCCTCGTAACCGACCCCTTCACTGAGGGGAGAGGTTGCTCGCTATATGCGCTCGGAACTTTGTGCATCTCAATCAGGCTCCCCCCACCATCCCCACCACCCGCCACCCCTCAGCCTTCACTGCTCTAAGGAAAATAACCCCAACCTATGGAGTCTCTCATCACTGAATCACTCTCCATCACTAAACCACTCCGCCCCAGGCAACATCCTCTGCATCCCCCTCCAGTGCTATCCCCTCCTTCCTACAGTGTGGGGACTGTTTGCCTTCCTAACCAGCTCACCGACCTGTCCTGCTGCCTTCAGCGATCTATGGACATGAACACCAAGCTCCCTCTGATCCCCTGTCCTCCCTACTGTCCCACCATTCAGTGTGGACTCCCTTATCTTGTCAGTCCTCCCAAAATGCCTCTTTTAAGATTGATTTGCATTTGCCCATCAGACCAGCCCATCGAAATCGTCGTTTACATCATAAAGCTTTACCCCTTGCTATTTCGCACAACATCAATGTTCTTGTTGTCTGCAAACGTACCACCTGTGATTCCTCGGTTCATGTCCAGATCATTAACTTTTCCAACAAACACCAAGGGAGCCAGCACCGAGCCCTGTGGTCCACCGCTGGACACAGAGCGTTCAGTCACAAACACACCCTCCAAACCATCACCTGCAATTTCATATTTTTATCCAATTCCCTTTTGGAACAATCACTGTTGAGTCAATATCCACTGCCCTTTCAGTGCATTCCAAATCATAACTCATTCTGCTTGAATAAAAACGCTTTTTCATGTCCCCTCGACGTTTACCAATCCCGTTAAATCTGCATCGGCCGGTTACCAAACCTCTGCCACACGAATCTTTCTGCTCCATCAAATCCTTCCATCAATTTTTATTCACACACAGGAAGGACAGGTCAGAGGCTGGGAATCCTGTAGTGAGTAACTCCCCTCCTGACTCCCCAAAGCCTGTCCCACCATCTACAAGGCACAGGTCAGGAGGGTGATGGAATACTCCCCACTTGCCCCTGGATGGGGGCAGCTCCAACAACACTCAAGAAGCTCGACACCATCCAGGACAAAGCAGCCGCTTGATTGGCCCCACATCCACAAACACCCACTCCCTCCCCCACCGACGCTCAGTAACAGCAGTGTGTCCCATCTACAAGATGCCCTGCAGAGATTCACCAAAGATCCTCAGGCAGCACCTTCCAAACCCACAACCACTTCCATCGAGAAGGACAAGGGCAGCAGATACATGAGAACACCACCCCCTGCAAGTTCCCCTCCAAGCCCCTCACCATCTTGACTTGGAAATATATCACCGTTCCTTCAGTGTCGCTGGGTCAAAATCCTGGAATTCCCTCCCTCAGGGCATTGTGGGTCAACCCACAGCACATGGACTGCAGCGGTTCAAGATGGCAGCTCACCCCCACCTTCTCAAGGGGACAATTAGGGATGGAGTAATAAACGCTGGTCCAGCCGGTGATGCCCACAGGAATGAACTTTTAAAATAATGTTGCATGTTCTGTGTTAATTCTGTCTCTTGTTTATGAGTGAGATAAAGATCCAAAAAGGTGGATTTAAAAACAAACAGAAATGCGGAGTTTCCTCAGGTCATAAAACAGTACTGGACACTGAAATATTACTCAAGGGTTTGACAATGAAGTTAGTCGTTAGGCTATAACTGGCAAATGGTGTTTTAACGTTGATAAATGCAGAGTACCCAAGCCAGGTGGTAATGACATTAACCTTGATTCAAAGATGAATGGTCACAGCTTAGAGGGAGGGAACAAGAGGTGAATGAGGGTCATATTGGTGACTGAGCATTAATAATGTCTGTCATCTGAGATAGTGATAAATAAACCAATGTGTTAGAGGTTGTTCTCCAAGGTTGTGCTATTAACTCAGGCATTCAATCACAGAATCCCGACAGCGTGGAAGCATGTCATTCAGTCCACACCGACCCTCCGCCACTCACCTATCGCCAATCCACCCTAACCTGCACATCCCTGGGCACTATGGGACAATTTAGTACGGCCAATCCACCCTAACCTGCACATCCCTGGGCACTATGGGACAATTTAGCATGGCCAATCCACCCTAACCTGTACATCCCTGAGCACTATGGGACAATTTAGCATGGCCAATCCACCCTAACCTGCACATCCCTGGACACTATGGGACAATTTAGTACAGCTAATCCACCCTAACCTGCACATCCCTGGACACTATGGGACAATTTAGCATGGCCAATCCACCCTAACCTGCACATCCCTGGACACTATGGGACAATTTAGCATGGCCAATCCACCCTAACCTGCACATCCCTGGGCACTATGGGACAATTTAGCATGGCCAATCCACCCTAACCTACACATCCCTGGACACTATGGGACAATTTAGCATGGCCAATCCACCCTAACCTGCACATCCCTGGACACTATGGGACAATTTAGTACAGCCAATCCACCCTAACCTGCACATCCCTGGACACTATGGGACAATTTAGCATGGCCAATCCACCCTAACCTGCACATCCCTGTACACTATGGGACAATTTAGCACGGCCAATCCACCCTGACCTGCACATCCCTGGGCACTATGGGACAATTTAACATGTCCAATCCACCCTCACCAGCACATCCCTGGGCACTATGGGACAATTTAGCATGGCCAATCCACCCTAACCTGCACATCCCTGGGCACTATGGGACAATTTAGCATGGACAATCCACCCTAACCTGCACATCCCTGGACACTATGGGACAATTTAGCATCGCCAATCCACCCTAACCTGCACATCCCTGGGCACTATGGGACAATTTCCCATGGCGAAACCACCCTAACCTGCACATCTCTGGGCACTATGGGACAATTTAGCATGGCCAATCCATCCTAACCTGCACATCTCTGGGCACTATGGGACAATTTAGCATGGCCAATCCACCCTAACCTGCACATCCCTGGACACTATGGGACAATTTAGCACGGCCAATCCACCCTAACCTGCACATCCCTGGACACTATGGGACAATTTAGCACGGCCAATCCACCCTAACCTGCACATCCCTGGACACTATGGGACAATTTAGCACGGCCAGTCCACCCTAACTTACACATCCCTGGGCACTATGGGACAATTTAGCACGGCCAATCTACCCTAACCTGCACATCCCTGGACACTATGGGACAATTTAGCATGGCCAATCCACCCTAACCTACACATCCCTGGGCACTATGGGACAATTTAGCATGGCCAATCCACCCTAACCTGCATATCCCTGGGCACTATGGGACAATTTAGCATGGCCAATCCACCCTAACCTGCACATCCCTGGGCACTATGGGACAATTTAGCACGGCCAGTCCACCCTAACCTGCACATCCCTGGGCACTATGGGACAATTTATCATGGCCAATCCACCCTAACCTACACATCCCTGGGCACTATGGGATAATTTATCATGGCCAATCCACCCTAACCTACACATCCCTGGGCACTATGGGACAATTTAGCATGGCCAATCCACCCTAACCTACACATCCCTGGGCACTATGGGACAATTTAGCATGGCCAATCCACCCTAACCTGTACATCTTTGGACTGTGGGAGGAAACCGGAGCACCCGGAGGAAACCCACGCAGACACGGGGAGAATGTGCAAACTCCACACAGACAGTCGCTCGAGGCTGGAATCGAACCCGGGTCCCTGGCGCTGTGAAGCAGCAGCGCTAACCACCGAGCCACCCTCATTCAGTCACTAGTGGTTAATTCATTCTATCTCCAACTGGTGACGCTCTCTGAGCACTCACTTACTTGCAGTAACTGTCCAACCTTTTTCTCTTCCACAGCATGACATTAACATTGGGTCGACTGCACAGAACCAACTCACTCGGCCTGCTCAGTCCTTGTCAATGTTTCTGCATTTATCGGCTCTTCCTCCCATGCTCATCCCTACTACAGCCTGACCAGACCAGGGGCCTGCTCCCTCATTAGAGAGTGGGCCGGTGTCAGTTTAACCTGGGGGCTACCATGCCGCAGGCGATGGGAGAGATTGAGAAGGAGAGTTCTTCATGGTAACCTCAGCTGGTGTTGGGCATGGATAGGGTGAATAGCCAAGAGTAGGGGAGTCCAGAACTAGAGGGCATTGGTTTCGGGTGAGAGGGGAAAGATATAAAAGGGACCTAAGGGGCAACTTTTTCACACAGAGGGTGGTACGGGTATGGAATGAGCTGCCAGAGGAAGTGGTGGAGGCTGGTACAATTGCAACATTTAAGAGGCATTTGGATGGGTATATGAATAGGAAGGGTTTGGAGGGATATGGGCCGGGTGCTGGCAAATGGGACTTGGACGACTGGTCAGCGTGGACAGGTTGGGCCAAAGGGTCTGTTTTCGCACTGTTTGACTCCAGGACATGAGCTAATTGGGCGGGTTGTGTCTATGGCCTTCAATGCACTGTCTAACCTCTCCAAATCTAACACAGCAGATTCATGCCAAGGCCATGGCTTTTTCCAAAGTTAAATATCATCCTCTGTAAGCATTCAGTCCCCAGTTTGTGGAAGTGAGGCCTGTTCAGTGAATTGGTCATTAATTAGTTTGGAGGGTCAAAATGGAAGTCAATTGACACAACACTGCCATCTATTGGTTCACACGGGTAGCATTTGTCTGGGATTGGTGGTGGAATATAGATCGTTCGATCATCACACGTTTCGTTGACCTGAGGTGTTTTTCAAGAACACTTGCTATCATACCAAATGTTGACACAATAAATTACAACAATCTTCGCTGGCCTTCTGCCCGATGGCAAAGTGCAAGTGTTGCCATCTTGCAGATGAGTCCAACATTTGGATTGACCATCTCCGTAGTGAACTGCTCGGCCTTGAAACCCAAACTCCATCCATCCTGCCTGGTTACACTGGGCCCAGAGCAGGGGGACTACTGGTTACACTGGGCCCAGAGTGGGGGACTCCTGGTTACACTGGGCCCAGAGCAGGGGGACTACTGGTTACAGTGGGCTCAGAGTGGGGGACTCATGGTTACAGTGGGCCCAGAGTGGGGGACTCCTGGTTACAGTGGGCCCAGAGTGGGGGACTCCTGGTTACAGTGGGCTCAGAGCAGGGGGACTCCTGGTTACACTGGGCCCAGAGCGGGGGACTCCTGGTTACAGTGGGCCCAGAGTGGGGGGACCCCTGGTTACACTGGGCCCAGAGCGGGGGACTCCTGGTTACAGTGGGCCCAGAGTGGGGGGACCCCTGGTTACACTGGGCCCAGAGCGGGGGACTCCTGGTTACAGTGGCCTCAGAGTGGGGGACTCCTGGTTACACTGGGCCCAGAGCGGGGGGACTCCTGGTTACAGTGGGCTCAGAGCAGGGGGACTCCTGGTTACACTGGGCCCAGAGCGGGGGACCCCTGGTTACAGTGGGCTCAGAGCAGGGGGACTCCTGGTTACACTGGGCCCAGAGCAGGGGTACCCCTGGTTACAGTGGGCCCAGAGTGGGGGACTCCTGGTTACAGTGGGCCCAGAGTGGGGGTCTCCTGGTTACAGTGGGCTCAGAGTGGGGGACTCCTGGTTACAGTGGGCTCAGAGTGGGAGACCCCTGGTTACAGTGGGCTCAGAGTGGGGGACTCCTGGTTACAGTGGGCCCAGAGCAGGGGGACCCCTGGTTACAGTGGGCCCAGAGCGGGGGACTCCTGGTTACAGTGGGCTCAGAGTGGGGGACTCCTGGTTACAGTGGGCCCAGTGCAGGGGGACCCCTGGTTACAGTGGGCCCAGAGCAGGGGGTCTCCTGGTTACAGTGGGCCCAGAGCGGGGGACTCCTGGTTACAGTGGGCCCAGAGTGGGGGACTCCTGGTTACAGTGGGCTCAGAGCGGGGGACTCCTGGTTACAGTGGGCCCACTGCAGGGGGACCCCTGGTTACAGTGGGCCCAGAGCAGGGGGTCTCCTGGTTACAGTGGGCCCAGAGCGGGGGACTCCTGGTTACAGTGGGCCCAGTGCAGGGGGACCCCTGGTTACAGTGGGCCCAGAGCAGGGGGTCTCCTGGTTACAGTGGGCCCAGAGCGGGGGACTCCTGGTTACAGTGGGCCCAGAGTGGGGGACTCCTGGTTACAGTGGGCTCAGAGCGGGGGACTCCTGGTTACAGTGGGCCCACTGCAGGGGGACCCCTGGTTACAGTGGGCCCAGAGCAGGGGGTCTCCTGGTTACAGTGGGCCCAGAGCGGGGGACTCCTGGTTACAGTGGGCTCAGAGTGGGGGACCCCTGGTTACAGTGGGCTCAGAGTGGGGGACTCCTGGTTACAGTGGGCCCAGAGTGGGGGACTCCTGGTTACAGTGGGCCCAGAGTGGGGGTCTCCTGGTTACAGTGGGCCCAGAGTGGGGGACTCCTGGTTACAGTGGGCTCAGAGTGGGGTACCCCTGGTTACAGTGGGCCCAGAGTGGGGGACTCCTGGTTACAGTGGGCTCAGAGCGGGGAACTCCTGGTTACAGTGGGCCCAGAGTGGGGGACTCCTGGTTACAGTGGGCCCACTGCAGGGGGACCCCTGGTTACAGTGGGCCCAGAGCGGGGGACTCCTGGTTACAGTGGGCCCAGTGCAGGGGGACCCCTGGTTACAGTGGGCTCAGAGTGGGGTACCCCTGGTTACAGTGGGCCCAGAGTGGGGGTCTCCTGGTTACAGTGGGCCCAGTGCAGGGGGACCCCTGGTTACAGTGGGCCCAGAGCGGGGGACTCCTGGTTACAGTGGGCCCAGAGCGGGGGACTCCTGGTTACAGTGGGCCCAGAGTGGGGGACTCCTGGTTACAGTGGGCCCAGAGTGGGGGACTCCTGGTTACAGTGGGCCCAGAGTGGGGGACTCCTGGTTACAGTGGGCCCACTGCAGGGGGACCCCTGGTTACAGTGGGCCCAGAGCGGGGGACTCCTGGTTACAGTGGGCCCAGTGCAGGGGGTCACCTGGTTACAGTGGGCCCAGAGCACGGGGTCCCCTGGTTACAGTGGGCCCAGAGTGGGCCCAGTGGGTACATCCATGTACCTATCCAAAGGGTTTTTAAATGTTGCTATTGTACCTGTCTCAACCACTTTCTCTGGCAGCCCGTTCCATACACACACCACTCTCTGCATGAAGACATTGCCCATCAGGTCCTTCCGAAATCATTCCCCTCTCACCTTTAACCTATGCCCTCTAGTTTTCAGTTCCCCATCCCTGGGTAAAAAGACTACATGCGTTCATCCTTATCTATGCCCCCCATGATTTTATACACCTCATTCTCCTATGTTCCAAGGAATGAAGTCCTATCCTGGCCAACCTCTCCTGATAACTCAGGCCTACTAGTCCTGACAACATCCTCGTAAATCTTCTCTGCACTCTTTCCAGTTTCACTGTGTCCTTCCTATAACAGGGTAACCAAAACTGTAGACAATACTCCAAGTGTGGCCTCACTAACAACTTATACAGCTGTAACAGAGCGTCCCAACTCCGATACTCAATGCCTTGACCGATGAAGGTCAGCATGCTAAATGGCTTCTTCACCACCCTGTCGACCTGTGACACTACATTCAATGAACTATGTACATGTACTCCTAAGTTCCTCTGTTCCACAACAGGCCCCAGGCCCTTACCATTTACTGTATAAGTCCTACCTTGGTTTGACGTTCGAAGGTGCAGCACCTTACACTTATCTGTATTGAATTCCATTTGCCAGTCCTCAGCCCACTTTCTCATCTGAACAAGTTCCCTCTGTAATCTTTGATAACCTTCCTCGTTATCAACGATACCTCCTAATTTTGTATCACGTAAATGGTAACTTGAAATACCATAGCATAAAAGGTTATGGGCTAACTGCTGGAAAATGGGATTAGAATAGTCATTGAGATATACAGCACAGAAACAGACCCTTTGGTCCAACCCGTCCATGCCGACCCAGATATCCCAACCCAATCTAGTCCCACCTGCCAGCACCCGGCCCATATCCCTCCAAACCCTTCCTATTGATATACCCATCCAAATGTCTTTTAATTGTAATTGTACCAGCCTCCACCACTTCCTCTGGCAGCTCATTCCATACCCGTACCACCCTCTGTGTGAAAAAG
The DNA here is from genome assembly GCF_047496795.1 of Chiloscyllium punctatum. Lineage (NCBI taxonomy): Eukaryota > Metazoa > Chordata > Chondrichthyes > Orectolobiformes > Hemiscylliidae > Chiloscyllium > Chiloscyllium punctatum. Next base: position 12,956,851 of record NC_092791.1, on the reverse strand, counting down.
TTGCCCCTTAGGTCCCTTTTATATCTTTCCCCTCTCACCCTAAACCTATGCCCCTCTAGTTCTGGACTCCCCGTCCCCAGGGAAAAGACCTTGCCTATTTACCCTATCTATGCCCCTCATGATTTTGTAAACCTCTATAAGGTCACCCCTCAGCCTCCGACGCTCCAGAGAAAACAGTCCCAGTCAACAAGTGTGATGCCGGAAAAGCACAGCTTATCCTCAAATCATCGACTCTCCTGTTCCCTCGGATGCTGCCTGACCTGCTGTGCTTTTCTAGCACAACACTCTCGACTCTGATCTCCAGCATCTGCAGTCCTCACTTTTTCCTGGAAAACAGCCCCAGCCTGTTCAGCCTCTCCCTATAGCTCAGATTCTCCAACCCTGGCAACATCCTTGTAAATCTTTTCTGAACCCTTTCAAGTTTCACAACATCTTTCCGATAGGAAGGAGTCCAGAATTGCAGACAATATTCCAACAGGAGCCTAACCAATGTCCTGTACACTCGCAACATGACCTCCCAACTCCTGTACTCAATACTCTGACCAATAAAGAAAAGCATACCAAACACCTCCTTCACTATCCTATCTACCTGCGACTCCACTTTCAAGGAGCTATGAACCTGCACTCCAAGGTCTCTTTGTTCAGCAACACTCCCTCGGACCTTACCATTAAGTGTATAAGTCCTGCTAAGATTTGCCTTTCCAAAACATAGCACCAATACTTGGATGTTTGATGACTAGCACAGACATAATGGGCCGAAGGGCCTCTGTTAAAAACTCTGTGACTCCCTGACCTATCCAAGTCTCTCGGTGCTGTCAAAGAGGAGGAGAACGGAGCTCCCTTCCTTCCTCTGCAGAGACTGTCCGTCCTGCTGGGCTTCTGCCACAGTTGCTGCCTGACCTTTTCGAGGGTGGATCATTTTCTGGATGGTGACCAGAGTCCTCCTGTTGTCAATATCCCGGCTCTCCGACAGCCAGCGATGCAGAACCACCACTCGCCTTTTCCACCTCAAATACGAGAGGCCGCTCGCTTCCTTTCGGAAGGCAATTGTTTCGAGGCCTTTCGCATGTCTGCCTTGACAGGGTTCACGACCCAAAATGTCAATCACACCGGCCTCAATTTGGGTGTCCCCTGGCAACAGCTGATTGCTGGACAGAATCTAATCTGTTTTCTGCCTGGGCTCCGTCGCAAAAAGCAGCCCATCTTGCCAAAGAGGCACGAGTCTATTTTGTCAGCAATTTCAATCAACAGGGCATCATTACCAAGACTGGTACTCCAAGGAATACCTGTTAAAGCTCCAGGCTTCCAAGAAATATTGCTTGCAATTTCTGGATTTCCACTTCCACTCCCGCCTCTCCCCCCACACCACCCCCAGTGAAACCAGCCTGCACTCTTTTGCGAAATTTCAATCTCAAAATCCATGAAATGTGTCCGATCGTCAACACTCGTTCATTGTTTCATTAATTACATGGGCAATAACACCCTATTATGCTATCGCAGACAACAGCACTGTCCACGATACAACCTGGCACTGGGTACAAATCCTGTTCGCAAAGATATGACTGGGTTCAGGAGAGATCCATCTGGAGAAGGGGAAGCTACAGCAGCACGTTTTTCTTTCAAAGAGAGCCGGATATACGTTTGGAAGCGATGCATGTCTAGGGTTACAGCGAAAGGGCAGGAGTGTGGGAATGGCAGGGGAGCTCATTCAGGAGCCAGTGCAGTGGGTCAAAGGGTCTCCTCCTGCAATGCAAACTTCCATTGCTCAGAGCTCAGGAAAGGAATCCAACAGGAATGGGGCTCAGGCTGTCGAGACCAGGGTAAGGGGGAACTCAGCCCCCAGGGGGGGAGAAACGGGGATGAGGAACGAAATCGATCAGGAGGTGAAATGCGAGGGAGAGGATTGGGAGTTGACAGTGTTCGGGGGGAAGCACTCACTGCAGCTAAACCAGGTCCAGGAGTGACGGGTCAAGAGAGGTTGGAGACAGTTACAATACAGGGCAGTGTAGAGGGAGCTTTACTCTGTATCTAACCCCGTGCTGTCCCTGTTCTGAGAGTGTTTGATGGGGGGGCAGTGTAGAGGGAGCTTTACTCTGTATCTAACCCCATGCTGTCCCTGTCCTGGGAATGTTTGATGGAGGGACAGTGTAGAGGAAGACTTACTCTCTAACTCTCTGTCCTTGGGTGTGTTTTATGGGGGACAGTGTAGAGGAAGTTTTACACTGTATCTAACTCCCCTGTCCTGGGGAGTGTTTGAAGGGGGACTGTGTAGAGGGGGTTTTACTCTGTATCTAACCCCGTGCTGTCCCTGCCCTGGGTGTGTTTGATGGATGGACAGTGTAGAGGGAGCTTTACTCTGTATCTAACCCCGTGCTGTCCCTATCCTGGGAGTGTTTGATGGGGGGACAGTGTAGAGAGAGCTTTACTCTGTATCTAACCCCGTGCTGTCCCTGTCCTGGGAGTGTTTGATGGGGGGGACAGTGTAGAGAGAGCTTTACTCTGTATCTAACCCCGTGCTGTCCCTATCCTGGGAGTGTTTGATGGGGGGACAGTGTAGAGGGAGCTTTACTCTGTATCTAACCCCGTGCTGTCCCTGTCCCTGGGAGTGTTTGATGGGGGGACAGTGTAGAGGGAGTTTTACTCTGTATCTAACCCCGTGCTGTCCCTGTCCCTGGGAGTGTTTGATGGGGGGACAGTGTAGAGAGAGCTTTACTCTGTATCTAACCCCGTGCTGTCCCTGTCCTGGGAGTGTTTGATGGAGGGACAGTGTAGAGGGAGCTTTACTCTGTATCTAACCCCGTGCTGTCCCTGTCCTGGGAGTGTTTGATGGAGGGACAGTGTAGAGGGAGCTTTACTCTGTATCTAACCCCGTGCTGTCCCTGCCCTGGGAGTGTTTGATGGGGGGACAGTGTAGAGAGAGATTTACTCTGTATCTAACCCTGTGCTGTCCCTGTCCTGGGAGGGTTTGATGGTGACAGTGTAGAGGGAGCTTTACTCTGTATCTAACCCCGTGCTGTCCCTGCCCTGGGAGTGTTTGATGGGGGGGGGACAGTGTGGAGTAAGTGTCACGAAACTGGTCCCTTTTCTCTAAAAGCTGTTCCTTTTCTCAGGGACACTGTGTCCTTGGGTTTTTTACAGAGGGGTCGTAAACATCTCCCAGTTCTGATTAGACAGGTTTGAGAGGCCTTTTGGTTTCGATGTAAACAGATGAGACTTCAGGCCAAAGTGGTCATGTTTTCGAAGTGACCTGTATAATGAAAGGGGAGTGGTCAGCTCTCTAGCTGAGCAGGTCAGCCCTAGTCAGAAGTTCAGCAGTGGACTGTGTAAACAGGTTGCAAGGTTCTTTCTCTCTTTCTGCCCTTCCTGTAAGCATCTGTTCCATTTTTAAACTGTTTTTAAAAGGGGGGAGGGGGTTTGCTTATTGGGACCGTTGTGTATATTCAGAGCAGCATAATTAAGTCTAGTTTGGATCGACTGAGTTCTGTAGGCGTTCTTTATTCTGTTCTTTGTGTTTCATTGTGCAATTTTGTGAATACATGTTTGTTTTAAAATCTCATCGTCAACCTTGCGAATTTAATCCAGGTGATGTTTATTGTGCGATTACCGAAACAAATAGCAAAGTTGTGGTCAGGGCTGTCTGCTTGAGAATGTTTTGAGTGGTCGGGCCCAGTCCATAACAGACTGGGGGCTCTTTGCGGGATTTTAAACAGTGAGTGGTCGGGGCCAGTGTCTTTATTTCGGGTGTTGGTTTGGTTGGGTAGACCAAGCTTGGGATAGGAATGGCTTTTACAGTCACCAAATGTTTCCTGGAAGTAGATGCGGTGACTTTGGAAGGTTTGCAAAAGGTGAATATGACCAAGCTGCAGGAATGAGCAGAGCAGCTGGAATTGGAACTGCCTGTTTCTGTGAGAAAAGGAGAGCTAATTACAGCAGGAGCACAGCATTTAAACTTGCTGGAGAAAATATCAGAATCTATCGAGGTGGCAAGAATTCAATTGCAAATGAGACAGCTTGGGTTAGGGGCGAGAGATAAGGCACAGGCAGGAGAAATGAAACTGTTTGAGTTCCGATTAAAAGCAGAGGAGAGGGGAAAAGAGACAGCAGCAGGAGAGAGGGGAAAAAAGGGAGCAGCAAGAGAGAGGGGAAAAAAGGGAGCAGCAAGAGAGAGGGGAAAAGAGAGAGCAGCAGGAGAGAGGGGAAGAGAGAGAGCAGCAGGAGAGAGGGGAATAGAGAGAGCAGGAGAGAGGGGAAAAGAGAGAGCAGCAGGAGAGAGGGGAATAGAGAGAGCAGCAGGAGAGAGGGGAAAAGAGAGAGCAGCAGGAGAGAGGGGAAAAGAGAGAGCAGCAGGAGAGAGGGGAAAAGAGAGAGCAGGAGAGAGGGGAAAAGAGAGAGCAGCAGGAGAGAAGGGAAAAGAGAGAGCAGCAGGAGAGAGGGGAAAAGAGAGAGCAGCAGGAGAGAGGGGAAAAGAGAGAGCAGCAGAGAGGGGAAAAGAGAGAGCAGCAGGAGAGAGGGGAAAAGAGAGAGCAGGAGAGAGGGGAAAAGAGAGAGCAGCAGGAGAGAGGGGAAAAGAGAGAGCAGCAGGAGAGAGGAGAAAAGAGAGAGCAGCAGGAGAGAGGGGAAAAGAGAGAGCAGCAGAGAGGGGAAAAGAGAGAGCAGCAGGAGAGAGGGGAATAGAGAGAGCAGCAGGAGAGAGGGGAAAAGAGAGAGCAGCAGGAGAGAGGGGAAAAGAGAGAGCAGCAGGAGAGAGGGGAAAAGAGAGAGCCGCAGGAGAGAGGGGAAAAGAGAGAGCAGCAGGAGAGAGGGGAAAAGAGAGAGCAGCAGAGAGGGGAAAAGAGAGAGCAGCAGGAGAGAGGGGAATAGAGAGAGCAGCAGGAGAGAGGGGAAAAGAGAGAGCAGCAGGAGAGAGGGGAAAAGAGAGAGCAGGAGAGAGGGGAAAAGAGAGAGCAGCAGGAGAGAGGGGAAAAGAGAGAGCAGCAGGAGAGAGGGGAATAGAGAGAGCAGCAGGAGAGAGGGGAAAAGAGAGAGCAGCAGGAGAGAGGAGAAAAGAGAGAGCAGCAGGAGAGAGGGGAAAAGAGGGAGCAGCAGGAGAGAGGGGAAAAGAGAGAGCAGCAGGAGAGAGGGGAAAAGAGAGAGCAGGAGAGAGGGGAAAAGAGAGAGCAGCAGGAGAGAGGGGAAAAGAGAGAGCAGCAGGAGAGAGGGGAAAAGAGAGAGCAGCAGGAGAGAGGGGAAAAGAGAGAGCAGGAGAGAGGGGAAAAGAGGGAGCAGCAGGAGAGAGGGGAAAAAGAGAGAGCAGCAGGAGAGAGGGAAAAAGAGAGAGCAGCAGGAGAGAGGGGAAAAGAGGGAGCAGCAGGAGAGAGGGGAAAAAGCGAGAGCAGCAGGAGAGAGGGGAAAAGAGAGAGCAGCAGGAGAGAGGGGAAAAGAGAGAGCAGGAGAGAGGGGAAAAGAGAGAGCAGCAGGAGAGAGGGGAAAAAGAGAGAGCAGGAGAGAGGGGAAAAGAGAGAGCAGGAGAGAGGAGAAAAGAGAGAGCAGCAGGAGAGAGGGGAAAAGAGAGAGCAGCAGGAGAGAGGGGAAAAGAGAGAGCAGCAGGAGAGAGGGGAAAAAGAGAGAGCAGGAGAGAGGGGAAAAGAGAGAGCAGGAGAGAGGAGAAAAGAGAGAGCAGCAGGAGAGAGGGGAAAAGAGAGAGCAGCAGGAGAGAGGGGAAAAGAGAGAGCAGGAGAGAGGGGAAAAGAGAGAGCAGGAGAGAGGGGAAAAGAGAGAGCAGCAGGAGAGAGGGGAAAAGAGAGAGCAGGAGAGAGGGGAAAAGAGAGAGCAGCAGGAGAGAGGGGAAAAGAGAGAGCCGCAGGAGAGAGGGGAAAAGAGAGAGCAGCAGGAGAGAGGGGAAAAGAGAGAGCCGCAGGAGAGAGGGGAAAAGAGACAGCAGGAGAGAGGGGAAAAGAGAGAGCAGGAGAGAGGGGAAAAGAGAGAGCAGCAGGAGAGAGGGGAAAAAGAGAGAGCAGGAGAGAGGGGAAAAGAGAGAGCAGGAGAGAGGAGAAAAGAGAGAGCAGCAGGAGAGAGGGGAAAAGAGAGAGCAGCAGGAGAGAGGGGAAAAGAGAGAGCAGGAGAGAGGGGAAAAGAGAGAGCAGGAGAGAGGGGAAAAGAGAGAGCAGCAGGAGAGAGGGGAAAAGAGAGAGCAAGAGAGAGGGGAAAAGAGAGAGCAGCAGAATAGAGAGACAAAGAGTGAGCTTTTGAACTTCAGAAAGTGACACTTCCACAGGAGAGTCGGGTTAAAAGGATGGAGTTGAAGGCTGAGGGTAGGCTCAGTGAGGAAGTAGTGTGAACGCATGTTGAAGAGCAGAGAGTTAAAACAACAAGGTTCGCAGCTGAAGGCGCTGATGGTTCTGAGCTGGTCCGTAAAACGCGGTTTGGCTTCCAGAAGCAATTTCAGTCCATGAGGGATAGCAACTGGGGTAAAGAGAAATCCTCACGTGGAAAGGGAAAGGAAGATCCCAGTGAAGATCATATATGGATAACTTACCACAAGGTAAAAATCAAACCCTTAAGGGGGACAAACACGTTCAACAACTCTGGTGTTTTCATTGTAATAAAGAGGGGCCACATAAAATCACAGTGTTGGTGGGCTGGGAGAAAGCCAGATGTAGGAAAACTGGACAAGCCTGGGAGTTTTGTTGGACTAGTAACAAAAAGCAGAAGGGAAGTTAGACAACTGGTTAAGAGTGTATAAGATGATCAGAGGTTGGTTAAGGAGGACGTGCCAGACCTACTTAAAAAATATGCATGCAAGGGTAAAGTTTATTCACATAGGCCAGGAGTCGCAGGTAAGGAGGTTCCAACATTAAGGGACACAGGATCCTCTCAGTCTATGATGCTGAAGGTTGAGGAGGTATGTATTCCTGAGGGACTATTGCCAGAAAAGGTCCTGGTTACGGGAATTCACGGTGAGACAAAAAGTGCTCAGTTATGTAAAGTGAGGCGTGAGAGTCCAGAGAAGAGTAGAGAATTTGTGGTAGGCGTACTGGACAAACTCTCAGCTCCAGGAATACAATTTGTCCTTGTAAATGATATAGCTGATTCACTGGTAGGCGTGCTGCCTACTCTAGTTGAAAAGCCAGTGGAGACGCAGGCAATTGAAGACATGGAGAATATTTATCCAGGAAATTTCCCTGATTGTGTGATCACAAGGTCACAGAGGCACAAGCTGATGCAGGAGAGATCAAGAGGCACAGATAAGGAAGCTAACATAGCTTTATCCAAAACGTTTTTTGATCAGATAAGTAGGACAGAGCAGGAGCAAATAGATAAACATGCAAGTATCTTTAGCTCTGCTAAGCTTATTGATTTACAGCAGAAAGATGAGAAGTTAAAACAGTTGTATCAAAAGGCATATACAGAAGAGGAGAGTGAATGAATCCCTGTGTGTTATCACTAACAAATGATGTCTTAATGAGGAACTGGAGACCATCACACATTGAAGCAGATGAGAAATGGGCAGAGATTCATCAAATTGCTTTGCCAGTAGGGTATAGAAAGGATGTGCTGTGAGTGGCACATGAGCTACCACTTGGAGGTCCTTTAGGGGTGAGGAAAATACAGGCTAAATGTCAAAGACACTTTTACTGGCCTGGGCTACACAAAGAAGGCGTTGAATTTTGCTAGATGTGTCATACATGTCAGCTAATCAGAAAACCATAGTCAGTAATAAAACCTGCACCTTTAATACTGATTCCAACATTTGAGGAAACTTTCACAAGAGTCTTGATTGATTGCATAGGTCCCCTACCTCAAACAAAAAGTGGGGATAAGTATTTATTAACAATCATGGATGTATCGACTAGATTTCCAGAGGCAATCCCATCACGCAACATCACAGCTAAAATGGTTGTAGAAGAATTACTTAAATGTTTTACTAGATCCAGTCAGATCAAGGATCTAACTTCACATCCAAACTATTCAAGGAGGTTATGGATAACTTGGGAATAAAGCAATTCAAATCTACTGTGTACCATCGAGAATCGCAGGGGATGCTAGAGAGATGGTATCAAACACTAAAAACCATGTTATGGGCTTATGGTCAGGATTATCCAGATGATTGGGATAAAGGGGTTCTGTTTATACTTTTTGCGGTCAGAGATGCACCAAATGCATCGACCAAATTCGGTCCGTTTGAATAAATTTTGGGCATGAAGTAAGAGGACGGTTAAAATTGATGAAGGAGAAATTAATAAGTCAGATTTCAGAGATTTGGACTATGTGTCAAATTTTAGAGAACGATTAAATAGAGCTGGAGAGTTGGTTAGACAGCATTTAAAACGACCATAGCATACAATGAAACAGGAAGTGGATAAAAAATCACAAATTCTCAATTTTGCAATTGGGGATAAGGTATTGGTGTTACTTTCAGTAACAGGTGAGCCTTTAAAAGCAAGGTTTAGTGGACCGTATCAAATTGAGAGGGAATTGAGTGAAGTGAGCTACTGGATGAGGACTCCAGTCAGGAAGAAATCTCACAGAATGTGTCATGTGAATATGCTCAGAAAGTATTTTGATGGGGAAGGAAAGCATGAGGAGAAGGTGTTATTGGTTACAACACAGAGGGAAGAACCAATCCCCTTCAGAGGATTCTGAATTGGACGTTCCTCAAATCAAATTGGACAACAAGGAAGTTGTCAAAAATTGGGATAAATTATTGAGTTCCACAAGAAAGTCAAAATGACCTGAAAGAGTTATTGCTATCACATGTGGAAATAAACTGGCAAGTACTAACCTAATTGTGCATGATGTAGAGATAAGAGGTGCTGTTCCACTTAAGCAACATCCTTATAGGCACAACCCTCTAAAGTTGGCACAGGTTCAGAAGGAGATAGAGCGCATGCTCTAAGGTGGCATCATTGAAGTGAGTTACAGTGACTTGAGCTCACCCATACTCATGGTGCCAAAGCCAGATGGTACCCAACCTTTATGTGTGGAGTATCGTAAAGTCAACACCGTTACAAAGACTGATGCATATCCAATTCCACAGTTGGAGGACTGTGTCGAAAAGGTGGCACAAGCAACTTACGTTTCTAAGTTGGACTTGCTCAGAGGCCACTGGCAAGTACCTCTGTCAGAGAGAGCAAAGACAATTTCGGCTTTCGTAACACCAAATGGACTATATCAGTTCAAAATCATGCCATTTGGGATGAAAAATGCTCCAGCCACATTTCAGAGACTAATAAGGTCATTACTGGGCTCCCCAACTGTCTGGTGTATATTGATGGCCTGGTGATTTTTAGCCACTCGTGGAAGGAACATTTACATCATTTATCGGACTTGTTCGATCAACTTCAGAAGGCAGGCTTGGTGGGAAACCTAGTTAAAAGTGAATTTGCCAAAGCCCCAAGTCACCTTCCTGGGCCATGTTATTGGACATGGACAAATGGCCCCACGAGATGGGGAAATGAAGGTAATTGGGAAGTTTTCCACACCATCGATGGAAAAGGCAGTACTACGGTTCCTGGGATTGGGTGGATTTTACCGAACGTTTGTGTCAAACGTTAGCATGTCGCTGCGCTACTCACTGAATCGTTAAAAAAGGGCAAGAAGTTTCAGTGGACAGCAGACTGACAAAAGGCATTTGCCAGCCTAAACACTGTGTTAACCACTGCCCCAGTATGAGCCACACCAGATTACACAAAACCTTTCAAGGTGGCTATCGGTGCCAGTGACGTAGGTGTCAGTGCGGTGCTCCTGCAGGAGGATGATGAGGGGATAGAAAGACCCATCGGGTATTTTTCCAGGAGGTTGAACGCTCATCAACAGAAATATTCATTGGTGGAGAAACAGACTTTAAGCTTGGTGTTGGCTTTACAACATTTCAGTGTTTATATTCCCAGCAACACATCGTATACACTGATCATAACCCAATGACATTGGCAGAAGAGTTTAAGGACAAAAATGCCAGACGGTTTAGATGGAACTTGTTGCTGCAGTAATTCAGTTTGACCATTGTACACGTGGCAGGTCGTGGAAACGTGATTGCCGATGCGTTATCGAGACTTGAATGAGATACGGGAGCATTCGGTGGTGGGTGTACCACAGCCTGTGATTGTGCATGTTTGCATGTGTATAGGCAGTGTAGTGTATGTGTGTGTTTTAGACTACTAACCAGTTTATTTTTGAAGGGTTTTAAAAATGAAGCCATCGTTTTGTATTGATGGTTCATTTTTTTTAAGGGGGGAGGTGTCACAAAGCTGGTCCCTTTTTTCTGAAAGCTGTTCCTTTTTAAGATTTTTTTTAGATTACTTACAGTGTGGAAACAGGCCCATCGGCCCAACAAGTCCACACCGACCCGCCGAAGTGCAACCCACCCAGACCCATTCCCCTACATTTACCCCTTCACTTAACACTACGGGCAATTTAGCATGGCCAATTCACCTCACCTGCACATTTTTGGGTTGTGGGAGGAAACCGGAGCACCCGGAGGAAACCCACGCAGACACGGGGAGAATGTGCAAACTCCACACAGTCAGTCGCCTGAGGCAGGAATTGAACCCGGGTCTCTGGCACTCAAGGATTCTGTGTCCTTGGGTTTTTACAGAGGGGCAATAAACCAGGCTCTGATTAGACAGGTTTGGTACAGAGGTTAAAGGGTATTGAGAGGCCTTTTGGTTTCTATGTAAAAAGATGAGACTTCAGGCCAAAGTGGTCATGTTTTAGAAGTGACCTGTATAATGAAAGGGGAATGGTCAGCTCTCTAGCTGAGCAGGTCAGCCCTAGTCAGAAGTTCAGCAGTGGACTGTGTGAACAGGTTGCAAGGTTCTTTCTCTCTTTCTGCCCTTCCTGTAAGCATCTGTTCCATTTTTAAACTGTTTTTTAAAGGGGGGAGGGGGTTTGCCTATTGGGACCGTTGTGTATATTCAGAGCAGCATAATTAAGTCTAGTTTGGATCGACTGAGTTCTGTAGGTGTTCTTTATTCTGTTCTTTGTGTTTCATTGTGCAATTTTGTGAATAAATTCCGGTCTGTTTTAAAACCTGATGGTCAACCTCGCGACTTCACTCCCGGTAATTTTCACTGAACACTTACCGAAACAAATAGCAAAGGTACGGTCTGCGCTGCCTGCTTAAGAATGTTTTGAGTGGTCGGGCCCAGTCCATAACAAGAGCTTTATGTTTAGGTTATAGAGTAGAGAGAGGTTTACTCTGTATCCAGCTGAGCATGGTCTGATCGGTATTGAGGGAAAAGGCACTCCATTTGTCGACATTAACCTGCTTTTGCGACACGACGTGAGAGTTATCAAGAGAATTAAAGTCCATGTGTTTGTTTTCCTCAAGTCACTGACTGGCTGTGTGAATTGTCTGGCGCAGTGCATCGCAGAAGTGAATCAATTGAAAAGTTTCAGCATTTCTGCACATAAACTACGATTTCACATCACGTTCCAGGGCTAAGTACAGATTTCCATCAACACTGTGCTCATTGATCTGAACAAATGAGTTCAGGTTGCTCCTCATGTTTCAATCAAGGCGTAATTTCAGGTCCCCAAACGGCGTGGAGTGAAAAAGGCATCTTTTCGTGATTGACTGTGTCCCGGAGGACAAAAGGAACATGGCCGAAGTGAATTGCGAAACCAGTGACGCACTGAATAGATGAAACCAAATCACTCTCAGAGTTAAAAGTGAATTAAATAATGCATTTGCTCTGCAGGAGTAAGCTGTGAAGTACCACATGCTGGTTTAATATGAAGAGCTTTTGACATTTTTAGTTGGTAACATTTAACTTTTGAGAAATTAGGAATGCAAGCAATGAGTTCCTATGCTACTCAGGAGACATGTCCCTGTTGTTGATGCTCGGGGATGTGTTGACGATACTGTGGAGGATGGAAGACTTGCTCATGCTGTTTCCCAAGTCCCCCTTCCCCACAGTCGATATCCCATCCTGAGGTTTTGTCTTAATGAAGCCCTGGGGTTCCAAACTGTCGATCTGACTAGAAACTGAAAGAACTGCGGATGCTGTAAATCAGCAATGAAAGCAGAAGTTGCTGGAAAAACTCAGCAGGTCTGGCAGTATCTGTGGAGAGAAATCAGTGTTAACATTTCAGGTCCAGTGACCCTTCCTCAAAACAGAGAGTTCTGAGGAAGGATGACTCAACCTGAAACGTGAACTCTGATTTCTCTCCACAGATACTGCCAGACCTGCTGAGTTTTTCCAGCAACTTCTGCTTTCGTGTCAATCTGATTTCTCAGTTATATGGAGATGTTACTTAATGTGTGCAATTCTGATCTCCCACCTAGGGGAAGGATGTTGTGAAACTTGACAGAGTTCAGAAAAGATTTACAAGGATGTTGCCAGGGTTGCAGGGTTTGAGCTATAGGGAGAGGCTGAATAGGCTGGGGCTGTTTTCCCTGGAATGTCGGAGGCTGAGGGGTGACCTTATAGAGGTTTATAAAATCATGAGGGGCATGGATAGGGTAAATAGAAAAAGTCTTTTCCCTGGGATAGGGGAGTCCAGAACTAGAGGGCATAGGTTTAGGGTGAGAAGGGAAAGATTTAAAAGGGACATTTTTCACAAAGAGGGTGGTACGTGTGTGGAATGAGCTGCCAGAGGAAGTGGTGCAGGCTGGTACAGTTACAGCATTTAAAAGGCATCTGGATGGGGACATGAATAGGAAGGGTTTGGAGGGATATGGGCTCAGTGCTGGCAAATTAGGTTGGGATACCTGGTCAGCATGGACGAGTTGGACCGAAGGGTATGTTTCCGTGCTGGACATCTCTATGACTATAAATCTCCACACAGAATTTTCCAATTCCATCATGGGATATGGCCATCGCTGGCTAGACGAGTCCTCTTCGCCTATCGCCCCCAACTGAGTGCCTCCCTCAGCCATTGCATTTGTGAATCAACTACATACCTGTGAGGCTGGGTCACATGGAGGCCCAGTGGATTTCCTTCCCTAAAGGGGCAGAACAACCCATATGGATTTTTAACCAGCAATTGGTCACGGTCACCATTTGACTCACTTTAGATTCCAGACTTTCATTCAAGTCAAACGTCACCACACTGGGATTCGAACCCAAGACGCCCGGACTCTGCGGCTAGTGACACTTCTGCGACACCACTGTGTTGCAATTAATGGTGAGCTAATGTTTCTGGACCCTAGTTTGGAATGCATTTCACATTGGCTCACCTCTCAATGTTCTCTTTCCAAAAGCAAAGACATTTATCCTGTAGTGGGGCAGACTTTAACGTTGTGGTGACACCACTGGCAGATTTTGCCAAAGAGAGTGGGATGACGGGTCGAGGGGATTGGTGGGATTTCAATTAAACAAATAATGTGGGAAGGTAGAATGGGGGAAGGTAGAAATGTCCATCACCAAGAACCAAAGATCCCGAATAACCTTCAGGGAAGGAAATCGGCTTTCCTTACCAAGCCTGGACAACATGCAACCCCAAACCCACAGCCAATGGTTGACTCTTAACTGCCCTCGAAATTACTGAGCAATACACTCAGTTCAAGGGCTGTTAGGGATGGGGGAGGGGGGGGGGGGTTCAATGTTGCCCCCTGAAGAAGGGCTCATGCCCGAAAATAAGACTCTCCTGCCCCTTGGATGTTGCCTGACCTGCTGACCATTTCCAGCAACACATTTTCAGCTCATGCTAAATTGTCCCATAGTGCCCAGGGATGTACAGGTTAGGGTGGATTGGCCATGCTAAATTGTCCCATAGTGCCCAGGGTCGTGCAGGTTAGGGTGGATGGGCCGTGCTAAATTGTCCTATAGTGTCCTGGGATGTGTAGGTTAGGGTGGATTGGCCATGCTAAATTGTGTAGGAGAAAATGAGGACTGCAGATTCAGGAGATCAGAGCTGAAAAATGTGTTGCTGGAAAAGCGCTGCAGGTCAGACAGCATCAAAGGAGCAGGAGAAGCGATGTTTTGGACATAAGCCCTTCTTCAGGAATGTGCAGGTTAGGGTGGATTGGCCATGCTAAATTGTCCCATAGTGCCCAGGGATGTACAGGTTAGGGTGGATTGGCCATGCTAAATTGTCCCATAGTGCCCAGGGATGTGCGGATTAGGGTGGATTGGCCATGCTAAATTGTCCCATTGTGCCCAGGAATGTGCAGGTTAGGGTGGATTGGCCATGCTAAATTGTTCCATAGTGTCCAGGGATGTGCAGGTTAGGGTGGATTGGCCATGCTAAATTGTTCCATCGTGCCCAGGGATGTGCAGTTTAGGGTGGATTGGCCTTGCTAAATTGTCCTATAGTGCCCAGGGATGTGCAGGTTAGTGTGGGTTGGCCATGCTAAATTGTCCCATAGTGTCCAGGGATGTGCAGGTTAGGGTGGATTGGCCGTGCTAAATTGTCCCATAGTGCCCAGGGATGTTCAGGTTAGGGTGGATTGGCCATGCTAAATTGTCCCATAGTGCCCAGGGATGTTCAGGTGAGGGTGGATTGGCTATGGTAAATTGACCCATAGTGCCCAGGGATGTGTAGGTTAGGATGGATTGGCCATGCTAAATTGTGTAGGAGAAAATGAGGACTGCAGATTCAGGAGATCAGAGCTGAAAAATGTGTTGCTGGAAAAGCGCTGCAGGTCAGACAGCATCAAAGGAGCAGGAGAATCGATGTTTTGGACATAAGCCCTTCTTCAGGAATGTGCAGGTTAGGGTGGATTGGCCATGCTAAATTGTCCCATAGTGTCCAGGGATGTACAGGTTAGGGTGGATTGGCCATGCTAAATTGTCCCATAGTGCCCAGGGATGTGCGGATTAGGGTGGATTGGCCATGCTAAATTGTCCCATTGTGCCCAGGAATGTGCAGGTTAGGGTGGATTGGCCATGCTAAATTGTCCCATAGTGTCCAGGGATGTGCAGGTTAGGGTGGATTGGCCATGCTAAATTGTTCCATAGTGCCCAGGGATGTGCAGTTTAGGGTGGATTGGCCTTGCTAAATTGTCCTATAGTGCCCAGGGATGTGCAGGTTAGTGTGGGTTGGCCATGCTAAATTGACCCATAGTGCCCAGGGATGTACAGGTTAGTTTGGGTTGGCCATGCTAAATTGTCCCATAGTGCCCAGGGAGGTGTAGGTTAGGGTGGATTGGCCATGCTCAATTCTCCCACAGTGCCCAGGGATGTGTAGGTTAGGGTGGATTGGCCGTGCTAAATTGCCCCATAGTGCCCAGGGATGTGCAGGTTGGGGTGGATTGGCCATGCTAAACTGTCCCATAGTGTCCAGGGATGTGCAGGTTAGGGTGGATTGGCCATGCTAAATTGTCCCATAGTGCCCAGGGAGGTGTAGGTTAGGGTGGATTGGCCATGCTAACTTGTCCCATAGTGCCCAGGGATGTGCAGGTTAGGGTGGATTGGCCTTGCTAAATTGTCCTATAGTGCCCAGGGATGTGCAGGTTAGTGTGGGTTGGCCATGCTAAATTGTCCCATAGTGTCCAGGGATGTGCAGGTTAGGGTGGATTGGCCGTGCTAAATTGTCCCATAGTGCCCAGGGATGTTCAGGTTAGGGTGGATTGGCCATGCTAAATTGTCCCATAGTGCCCAGGGATGTTCAGGTTAGGGTGGATTGGCTATGGTAAATTGACCCATAGTGCCCAGGGATGTGTAGGTTAGGATGGATTGGCCATGCTAAATTGTGTAGGAGAAAATGAGGACTGCAGATTCAGGAGATCAGAGCTGAAAAATGTGTTGCTGGAAAAGCGCTGCAGGTCAGACAGCATCAAAGGAGCAGGAGAATCGATGTTTTGGACATAAGCCCTTCTTCAGGAATGTGCAGGTTAGGGTGGATTGGCCATGCTAAATTGTCCCATAGTGTCCAGGGATGTACAGGTTAGGGTGGATTGGCCATGCTAAATTGTCCCATAGTGCCCAGGGATGTGCGGATTAGGGTGGATTGGCCATGCTAAATTGTCCCATTGTGCCCAGGAATGTGCAGGTTAGGGTGGATTGGCCATGCTAAATTGTCCCATAGTGTCCAGGGATGTGCAGGTTAGGGTGGATTGGCCATGCTAAATTGTTCCATAGTGCCCAGGGATGTGCAGTTTAGGGTGGATTGGCCTTGCTAAATTGTCCTATAGTGCCCAGGGATGTGCAGGTTAGTGTGGGTTGGCCATGCTAAATTGACCCATAGTGCCCAGGGATGTACAGGTTAGTTTGGGTTGGCCATGCTAAATTGTCCCATAGTGCCCAGGGAGGTGTAGGTTAGGGTGGATTGGCCATGCTCAATTCTCCCACAGTGCCCAGGGATGTGTAGGTTAGGGTGGATTGGCCGTGCTAAATTGCCCCATAGTGCCCAGGGATGTGCAGGTTGGGGTGGATTGGCCATGCTAAACTGTCCCATAGTGTCCAGGGATGTGCAGGTTAGGGTGGATTGGCCATGCTAAATTGTCCCATAGTGCCCAGGGAGGTGTAGGTTAGGGTGGATTGGCCATGCTAACTTGTCCCATAGTGCCCAGGGATGTGCAGGTTAGGGTGGATTGGCCATGCTAACTTGTCCCATAGTGCCCAGGGATGTGCAGGTTAGGGTGGATTGGCCATGCTAAATTGTCCCATAGTGCCCAGGGATGTGCAGGTTAGGTTGGTTAGCCATGGGGAATTGGATTGGGGGGAGGGTGAGTAGGTCTGGGTGGATGGTCTTTGGAGGGTCTCTGTGGCCTTGTTGAGCTGAATATCCTGCTTCCACAATGTGGCGATTCTATGATAACTGCTCTGCTCTTGAATATTATGTCTAGAACTGAACTTCAGTGCTTTGTTTTCATTTGTGAAGACTTATCCATCCCGGCAGTGCTAAATGAGTTGTGGATCTGTCGCTCTTGATCTCACTGTTCCTTGATCCGACTGAAAACTGGCTTTTGCAAGAAACGTTGTGTTGTTTATTCTTTCCCCCAAAATGCACCAACTGACAGTTATCTGGGTTGAAACACATTGGCCGTTTATCCACGTCTTTCCTCATTGCCATCTTATGTTTTGTCGCTTTCTTCCTCAGCATTGATTATGTCTGCAATTCCACCTTCCCAAATCAGGCCTCTTAATCTCCCCAAGAGGGCAACGCAATGTCCCACTAGTTTCTTCAGCAAGTGGCTAAGGTCCCTGTCACAGATAACCTGTTCCACTAACCGCTGTTGGTGATGACCACCGACAATTTGTCCTGCTCCACCCACATTGACGCCAGGGTCAAGAAAGCCCACTTACGCCTCTGCTTCCTCAGGAGGCTAAAGAAATTCGGTATGTCCACAAGGACTCTGACCAATTTTTACAGGTGCACCATAGAAAGCACCCTATCCAGGTGCATCACGGCTTGGTATAACAACGGCTCTGCCCAGGACTGTAAGAAACTACAGGGAGCAGTGAACACAGCCCAGTCCCTCACACAGACCAACCTTCCATCCACGGACTCCGTCTACACTTCCCACTGCCTCCGGAAGGCAGCCAACATCATCAAAGGCCCCTCCCACCCCGATTACACTCGCTTCCACCCTCTTCCATCAGGCAGAAGATACAGAAGCTTAAACACACGTACCAACAGATTCAAGAACAGCATCTTCCCCGCTGTTATCAGACTTATGAACAGACTTCTCAAATGTTAATTCTGATCTCTCTCTGTGGCTGTAACCCTGTACTCTCTCTCTGTTCTGCTACCCTGATGCACTCTGGATGGTACAGTCTGCCTGTGCCGCACGCAAAATAAGGTTTTTCACTGTACTGCGGTACACATGCCAGTATTAAATCAGCAATAATCAAGTCGTTACTGCCCAAATGCATTCCAAACTGGGAAGTGCATTTGCACAAGAGATGATTCGGCTTTGAAGGTACTCTGTCTGATAGGGGGGTGGTCACAGGCTCACCAGATTTCAGAAGAGCAATTAGATTCGGAAAAGGAAGCAGGAACGAGCTGGGAAAAAGAGCAAGGCAGTGAGATGAATGGACTCACTGTTTGATCAGAGCCATGACTGATTCAATGGCCCCTCCCACGTAAAACTCAGGAGGAGGCCATTCAGCCTCTCGGGCCTGCTCCCGCCATTCCATCCCATCATGGCCGATCCGATTGTGGCCTCAAATCCACATTCCCGTCCAACCCTGCCCCTCGTTCAACAAGAATCTATCCTTGTATGGAATGAGCTGCCAGAGGAAGTGGTGGAGGCTGGTACAATTACAACATTTAAAAAGCATCTGGATGGGTATATGAATAGGAAGGGTTCGGAGGGATATGGGCCAAATGGATATCTGGTCGGCATGGATGAGTTGGGCCGAAGGGTCTGTTTCCGTGCTGTGTGGCTCTGATTTTGCTTCTGCTGCCTGTCAGGAAGTGTTCCGAAGACTCTCAACATTCTGCGGGAAAAAAGACGCTTGCCTCGTCTCTGTTTCAAATGGGTGACCCTGGTTTTGAAACAGTGATCCCCTCGCGTTAGACTCTCCCTCAAGAAGAAACATCCTTCAGCCCTCAGGATCTGGAATTACAATCTGGATTTCTGGGATGAAGGGTCTGAAAATGACCATTGTCAATTGCTTTAAAAATCTTCGAGGAGAAAGTGAGGACTGCAGATGCTGGAGATCAGAGCTGAAAATGTGTTGCTGGAAAAGCGCAGCAGGTCAGGCAGCATCCAAGGAGCAGGAGAATCGACGTTTCGGGCATGAGCCCTTCTCCAGGAAGGGCTCATGCCCGAAATGTCGATTCTCCTGCATTCCTGAAGAAGGGCTCATGCCCGAAACATCGATTCTCCTGCTCCTGGGATGCTGCCTGACCTGCTGCGCTTTTCCAGCAACACATTTGCAATTGCTGTAAAAACCCCATCTGGTTCACTGATGTCCTTTCGGGTGGGAAACTGCCCTCCCTACCCAGTCTGGGCCTACATGTGACTCCAGACCCACAGCCAATGGGGTTGGCTCTCAACTGCCCTCAGGGCAACTAGGGATGGGCAATAAAGGCTGGGCCTAGCCAGCAACACCCTCATCCCATGAATGAATAAAAATCACACTGCTTTTGTGCAGTTTAGTGTCTGCTGACCTGAATAAGGTGTTTCCCTGCTGCGTTTTCATCTTTGACCATGAGCTGCACACAAGTGGAAAATAAACAAAACATATTTCAGACGAAAGGGTTCCTGCTGATCACCTATTTTGCATTTAATTTGAAAACCTCAAGGACCAGACATCACTTTCAACTGCAAATATACCCTGTTTGATATGCATGCACTAGCAACATAATGGGTATTGTCAGCGCAACACGAGGGTCAATTGATTTAGCCCAATAAAAGACCTTGCATTCAAACATCTTGAATGGACCTTTGATTCTCCTGCATTTGATGAAATCTTGCACCGCAGAGAGGATTTTCATAAATAACTACAATTGGCTACTCGTCGAACAAGGGGTTTGAAGTGGAAGGGAATCATTCAAGTGGGAAAGTGTCTGAGTGCAAAAGCTTGCAATCACAACCCAACTGTGCCCTCGGGCAGTGCCAGGCTGGAAGGAGTCCATTCTTTTGTAGGCCGGAGGGAGAAGCCCACACTCGAGAAATGAACCTCTTGGTCATTCTCCATTTTGAAACACACCTGACAATTTGGGCAAATTTGACTGTTTTTGGGGGCGCCAATTGAAGACTGAGAGGAGGAGGAATTTCTTCTCTCAGAGAGTTTGGAACTCCTTTCCACAGAGAGCTGTAAGGGCAGAGCCCTTGCGTACATTTAAGGCTGAGATAGGGAGAGTTTTAATCAGTCGGGGAATCCAGGAGGGTTACGGGGAACAGGACAGGAAAGTGGATGCGAGGAATGTCGGATCAGCCTATTGAATGGGGGAGCAGACTCAAGAGGCTGAATGGCCTCCTCCCGTTTCTATTTCTGATGGTTTCTTTGGAAAGATGATTCTCGTACTGCTAAAAACTTGCTGATGCCTCTCTTCCTTTTGACCTGGGGTCTCCGATAGCATTGATCAGACCGTACCTTTCTCTGTCTCGGGAAATATGCAGCGATAGCAATCTCTCCCTCAATGTCAGTAAAACTGAAGGACTTGATCATCGACTTCAGGCAGCAAGGAGGAGTACACATCCCTGACTACATCAATGGAGTGAGGTGGAGAGGGTCGAGAGTGTCAACTTTCTGGGAGTGACCATCACCAACAGTCTGCCCTAGACCACCCACGTTGATGCGATGGTCAAGAAGGCACAACAACAACACTTCTTCCTCAGGAGGCTAAGGAAATGCAGTATGTCCATATGGATCCTCACCAACTTTTACCGATACACCATAGATCTGGATACACCACGGCTTAGTACGGCAACGGCTCTGCCCAGGAATGTAAGAAATTACAGAGAGTCGTGAACACAGCCCAGTCCCTCACACAGATTGATGTGGAAGCGAATTACTGCAGATGCTGGAATCTGTACTGGAGATCACAGCAGGTCAGGCAGCATCCATGGAGAGAGAGCGAGCTAACGTTTCGAGTCTAGATGACTGTTCGTCACAGCTGGAGTGACGTGTGGAGGGGGGGTGGGGGGACAGCATTTATGCTATAGTTTAGGGCAGAGGTGGTGGGTGCAGGCTGTTGGTGGAGAAAAGATGTTAATAGTTTATGTTAAGTGACCGGAATGTGAGAATGGCAGAACGATGGTGTGCCGAACTGCCAGACTGGGAAGGACAGTAAAAGTGGGATGGGGGAAGGAGAGGACATGATGACAAGCTACAAGAAAGGGAAGGAAAGGGAGTTGGTTCCTAATTTGATGGTGTTGAACTCAATATGAAGACCAGAAGGCTGGAAAGTGCCTACTCTGAGGATGAGATGTTGTTCCTCCAGTTTGTGCTGTGATCCACTGGAACACTGCAGCATGCCAAGGGCATGTGAGTAGGACGCTGTGTTAAAATGGCCGGCTCCAGGAAGGTCAGGGTTATGCTTGCACACGGACTGGAGGTGTTCCGCAAAGCAGTCACCCCCCCCTCCCCAGTCTGTGTTTGGTTTCTCCAACGTACAGTAGGCCACACTGGGTGCAGCGAACACAAGATTGGAGGAGGTGCAATGAAATGCTGCTCCAGGCCCTTGAAGGGTGAGCAGGGAGGAGGGCAAGGGGCAGGAGTTGTGGTTATATGGGAAGGTGCCATGGGAAAGGGGGGAGTGGGTGTTGCTGGTTGTGGAACAGACTAGTGTGTCCTGGAGGGAGCAATCCATGCAGAATGCAGACGGACGGGGGGGGAAGTGAGGGGAAGATGTGTTTGGTGGTAGTTATGAAATGGCGGAGAATGATCTTTTGAATGCACAGGCTGGTGGAATACCCTCCCACCCTGGGTATACTCTCTTCCAACCCTCTTCTGTCAGGCAGATGATACAGAAGCTTAATCCTACATACCAACAGATTCAAGAACAGCTTCTTCCCTACTGTTATTAGACTCCTAAATGGACCGCTCAAATTTCAAATCTAATGTTGAATTCGCTTTTTGTGCATTCTCTGCAGCTGTAACGTTGTGTTCCTCGCTCTGTTCTATCACCCTAATGATCTTTGTATGGTATAATCTGCCTGTAGAGTTTCTGATCAATTATAACCCCCAGGATGTTGATAATGGGGGATTCAGTGATGATCACACCACTGAATGTCAAAAAGTGGTGGTTAGATTGTCTCTGAGGAAAGATTGAGGGCTTATATTCTCTTGAGCTTAGAAGAATGAGAGGCGATCTCATGGAGATGTACAAAACTCTGACAGGGTGTAGCAGAGTTGTCTGAGGCTGGCGGGGGGGGAGCCATTTTGGACTGAGATGAGGAGGAATTTCTTCACTTAGAGGGGGAGGGGGTGAATCTTTGGAATTCTCAACCCCAGAGGGCAGTGGGAGTTCCGTCATAGAGTACATTCAAGACTGAAATCAATAAATATTAATACCATTTGGGGCTGCGGGAACAGCGCAGGAAAGTGGAATTGAGGTCGACAATCGGCCATGAGTTTAGAGAATGGTGGGGCAGGCTCGATGGGCCAAATGGCCTACTCCTGCTCCAATTACTCTGTTTCTTTGATCATTGAAAGTTGGTCTTACATGAAGTGCAAAGTAGGTCAATTTATTCCTGTACTGCATGCTTTTCATGACGTTTACAAAATACACTCCATGTTTCCGTTGCTTCTGACAATTCCGAACACGTAGGCTGAGGGCTTTCGCACAGTTTGTAGCCTCTCTGAGTACTTTGGTAGGTAAGCCACTGACAGTAGACCTCTCCCCATTGCACCTTGGCAGCACCTGTCCCAAGCTGCCGTGGACCCCTCAGCATTTTCCGGGCGGAATGACTTTTGACGTTATCCTGGGGACTGGAACGTGGCCAATGTGCGACACTCAGTCAATGACAACTCTTGACCTGAAAGACCAGAGAATGTCTTTGACAGGGATGCTGGCCATCCAGCCATGATTAATATTTCCAAATGCATTCACAATGTTGGCTGGATTATAGAACATTCCAGCGCAGTCCAGGCCCTTCAGCCCTTGATGTTGTGCTGACCTGTGAAACCAATCTGAAGCCCATCTAACCTACACTATTCCATTCTCATCCATATGTTTAATCCAATGACCATTTAAATGCCCTTAAAGTTGGCGAGTCTACTACCGTTGTAGGCAGGGCATTCCACGTCCCTACTACTGAGTAAAGACACTACCTCTGACGTCTGTCCTATATCTATCACCCCTCAATTTAAAGCGATGTCCCCTTGTGCTAGCCATCACCATACTTGGATAAAGGCTCTCCCTGCCCACCCTATCGAACCCTCTGATTATCTTATATGCCTCTATTAAGTCACCTCTCAACCTTCTTCTCTCTGACGAAAACAACCTCAAGGCCCTCAGCCTTTCCTCATAAGACCTTCCCTCCAGACCAGGCAACATCCGAGTAAATCTCCTCTGCACCCTTTCCAATGCTTCCACATCCTTCCTATAATGCGGTGACCAGAACTGTACGCAATACACCAAGTGTGGCCGCCCCAGAGTTTTGTACAGCTGCAGCATTACCTCATGGTTCCGAAACTCCAATCCCTCTGCCAATAAAAGCTAACACACCATATGCTTCCTTAACAACCCTATCAACCTGGGTGGCAACTTTCAGGGATCTATGTACATGAACGCCGAGATCTCTCTGCTCATCTACACTACCAAGAATCTTCCCATTAGCCCAGTACTCTGCATTCCTGTTGCTCTTTCCAAAGTGAATCACCTCACCCTTTTCTACATTAAACTCCATTTGCCACCTCTCAGCCCAGCTCTGCAGCTTATTTATTGAAAGGACAGGCGTGAATTTGCTTTCTCCCCAATAGATGGTTGGCCATCTCACTCAGCTAGGAGTCTAGAACCCTACAGGCAAATGTTCTGGGCAACACCAGTAGGAGATGATGCAATTTGAATCCAAAAGAAATTTGCTATAAAGCTCGGTTCATGGTGACTGGCTATCCATCTGGGTCAACGGCCTTTAGGGAAGGAAATCTGCCCTCTCTACCCAGTCTGGCCTCTATGTGACTCCAGACCCCACAGCAGTCTCTTAACTGCCCCATCTGGGCAAGTAGGGGCGGGCAATAAATTGTCAGAGAGGCCTACATCCTGTGCACCCAACTCCCTGATCTACCAAGGGGGCCATGGTGGAATTGCCTCCAGTCTGGTCATCCATGGGTTCAGGCTTTGAGGAAATGGGTTCAAATCTCACTTGGATCTTCAATATGGTTTTCTAACCAAAAACAGAATTGAAAGAGAGTCGTAGTAATGGCGAAACTGTCATCGAGAAAATCCATCTGGATCCCACATGGCCTTGAGAGAAGGAAATCTGCCATCCTTCCCCAGTCTGGGCCTACGCTTGACTCCAGATCCCACAGCCAATATGGTTGATTCCTAACTGCAATAGGTCACTCAGTTCCAAACAAATGAGGGATGGGCAATGCTGGCTTTACCAATAATACTCACATCCCATTTGAATGTGAATATAGGAGGCATGGTCAGTATGTTTGCTGATGACACCAAGATTGGTGGTAGAGTGGATAGTGAAGAAGGTTATTTAAGATTACAAAGGGATCCTGATCAGCTGGGTCAATGGGCTGAGGAGTGGCAGATGGAGTTTAATTTGAATAAATGTGAGTTATTACATTTTGGTTAAACAAACAAGGGCAGGACTTAGACCGTTAAAAGTAGGGCCTTGGTTAGTGTTGTAGAACAGAGAGATCTATGTGAGGCGGCACGGTGGCTCGGTGGTTAGCACTGCTACCTCACAGCGCCAGGGACCCGGGTTCAATTCCAGCCTCAGGCGACTGACTGTGTGGAGTTTGCACATTCTCCCCGTGTCTGCGTGGGTTTCCTCCGGGTGCTCCGGTTTCCTCCCACAGTCCAAAAATGTGCAGGTCAGGGTGAATTGGTCATGCTAAATTGCCCATAGTGTTAGGGGCCTTAGTCAGGAATAAATATAGGATAGGGGACTGGGTCTGGGTCTGGCTGGGCTACTCTTCGGTGTGGACTTGTTGGGCCGAAGGGCCTGTTTCCATACTGTAGGGAATTGAATCTGAGGGTTCAGGAACATCATCCTTTGTATCACATATAGACAGGGGGATTAAGGAGGTGTGCAGCAGACTTGCCTTCATTGCTCAGCCCTTTGAGTGTAGGAGTTGGGGCGTCATGTTGAGGTTGTACAGGACATTGGTGAGGCCTCTTCTGGAGAACTGTGTCCAGTTCTGGTCACCCTGTTACAGGAAGGATATTATTAAACTGGAGAGGGTTCAGAACAGATTTCCCAGGATGTTTTTGGGAATGGAGGGTTTGAGTTATATGGAGAGGCTGGGAGATTTTTCACTGGAGCGTAGGAGGTTGATAGATAACCTTATAGAGGTTTATAAAATCATGAGGGGCATGGATAAGGTGAATAACCAAGGTCTTGTCCCTGGGGTGGGGGAGTCCAAAACTAGAGAGCATAGGTTTAGGGTGAGAGGGGAAAGATTTAGAAGGGACCTGAGGGGCAACGTTTTCACCCAGAGGGTGGTACGTGTATGGAATGAGCTGCCAGAGGAAGTGGTGGAGGCTAGTACAATTACAACATTTATAAGAGTCCTGAGGGGTATTGATACAATGAATAGCAGGTGGGGGAGTTCAAGACTGGGGGGCATATTCTGAAGGTGAGAGGAGAGAGATATAAAAAGGACATGAGGGGCAATTTTATTTTTACACGCGGTTCACGTGTGGACTGAACTTCCTGAGGAAGTGATGGACATGGGTACAGTTACATTTCAAAGACATTTGGATAATTACGTGAATAGGAAAGGTTTGGAGGGATATGGGCCAGGAGCAGGCAGGCAGGAATGGTTCAGTTTGGGATTAGGGTCGGCATGGACTGGTTGGACCGAAGGGTCTGTTTCCGTGCTGCGTGACCCTAAGATAACAAATCAGAGTTGACTTTGCCAACCCATCAGCACCCTCTTTCCATGCAAGCTAAAGTGGGGTTCCCTTTGAGATTGGGCATTCTTGCGATTCAGTCCTGATGAGGGGAAAAGCTTGTGTCATTCCTCAGTCATCATGGAGTTCTGTACTACTGAGTATGGAACTTATTACACATTTTCCCTTGGGTCTCCTTGGAGGAGGGAGGGCCGGAGGAGAGGGTGGGGGGGGGGGGGGGGGGTTCATTTCCCATTGTCGGCAAGAATGACCTTGGAGGGTAGATATGGCGTGCTGCACCTGGCTCCCCCCAGAGGATGTTGGAATACGTACACATCTCCGGCTGGAGACAAAGTAATAACAAAGGCACTCATCGAAAAGGAGGTGGGAGGGTCCTTTTCACCTCGCTGTCACAAGCAATCAGCGATTGGGCCTCACCGGTTAGCTCTGCTTATTTCCCAAGCCAAGTGGCGTGACACTGAGGCCAAGTCGCAGAGTGTATTGTGCACAGCAAAACCCAAACTGCACGGCTAATTACTGGGTTAGCTGCAGACTGGATGACAGCTTCATTTCCTCTGATGCCTCGCCCCGTCAGCTGGAACCATGCTTGTCGAAGTGTTCATAGGGTGGAAACCTGGCTGTCAGCTGATGGCTGCTTTCAAATGTTGCCACTCGCCCCGACACTGAACTCACAGCTTACCCAACTTCAGCATTTCAAATCACATTCTTCTGGTGACGGAGAAAAATTCAAGTGAGTTCATTCATGCTTGCACACCATATCCGATCCTCTTAGCGGGTCAGCTCATTGACGCAGCACCTGCTCGGTTTTCAGTTGAGGTCCTTCTCTTTGCTGAGCTGTGGAAGGTCAGGGATGAACCTGTGGGATCAGCCGCGCTGACAGTACAACGCCTGTCCCAAATGATCAGCTGCTTTCATCGGGAGGACAAGGCAAAGTTCCACTCTCTCCTCCAGCCTCACCCCCGTCTACACACAACGGAACAGACCCAGACACCTGCTCCCTCAGCCACACACACTCACTCACACACACTCACACATACACTCACTCACACACTCACTCACACACACTCACTCACACACACTCACACACTCACACACACTCACACACACACACTCACACTCACTCACACACACACTCACACACAATCACACACACTCACTCACACACTCACTCACACACACTCACACACACTCACACATACACTCACACACACTCACACACACTCACTCACACACACTCACTCACACACACTCACACACACTCACTCACACACACTCACTCACACATACTCACTCACACAAAAACACACACACTCACTCACACACACTCACACACTCACTCACACACACTCACTCACACACACTCACACACACTCACTCACACACACTCACTCACACATACTCACTCACACAAAAACACACACACTCACTCACACACACTCACACACACACTCACACACACTCACTCACACTCACACACTCACACACAAAAACACACACACACACTCAAACATACAGTCACACACCCTCACACATACACTCACACATACACTCACACACTCACTCACACTCACACACTCACACACAAAAACACACACACACTCACTCACACACTCACTCACACACACTCACACACACTCACTCACACACACTCACACATACACTCACACACACTCACTCACACTCACTCACTCACACACTCACACACACTCACTCACACTCACACACTCACACACACTCTCACACACTCACTCACACTCACTCACACACACTCACTCACACACACTCACGCACACTCACTCACACACACTCACTCACACACACTCACACACACTCACACACTCACTCACACACACTCACTCACACACACTCACACACACACACTCACACACTCACTCATACACACTCACACACACTCACTCACACTCACACACTCACACACAAAAACACACACACACACTCAAACATACAGTCACACACCCTCACACATACACTCACACATACACTCACACACTCACTCACACATACTCACACACACTCACTCACACACTCACACATACACTCACACACACTCACTCACACTCACTCACACACTCACTCACACACACTCACACACACTCACTCACACTCACACAATCACTCACACACAAAAACACACACACACTCACTCACACACTCACTCACACACACTCACACACACTCACTCACACACACTCACTCACACACAATCACTCACACACAAAAACACACACACACTCACTCACACACTCACTCACACACACTCACACACACTCACTCACACACACTCACACATACACTCACACACACTCACTCACACTCACTCACACACTCACTCACACACACTCACACACACTCACTCACACTCACACAATCACTCACACACAAAAACACACACACACTCACTCACACACTCACTCACACACACTCACACACACTCACTCACACACACTCACACATACACTCACACACACTCACTCACACTCACTCACTCACACACTCACACACACTCACTCACACTCACACACTCACACACGCTCTCACACACTCACTCACACTCACTCACACACACTCACACACACACTCACACACACTCACTCACACACTCAATCACACACACTCACACACACTCACTCACACACACACACACACTCACACACTCACACACACTAACTCACACACACTCACTCACACACACTCACACACACTCACACACACTCACTCACACATACTCACTCATACAAAAACACACACACTCACTCACACACACTCACACACTCACTCACACACACTCACTCACACACACTCACACACACACACTCACTCACACACACTCACACACACTCACTCACACACACTCACACATACACTCACACACTCTCACTCACTCACACTCACTCACACACACTCACACACTCACTCACACACACTCACTCACACACACTCACACACACACTCACACACTCACTCACACACACTCACACACACTCACTCACACACACTCACACATACACTCACACACACTCACTCACACTCACTCACACACTCACTCACACACTCACTCACACTCACACACTCACACACAAAAACACACACACACACACTCACACATACACTCACACACCCTCACACATACACTCACACATATACTCACACACTCACTCACACATACTCACACACACTCACTCACACACTCACACATACACTCACACACGCTCACTCACACTCACTCACACACTCACTCACACACACTCACACACACTCACTCACACTCACACACTCACTCACACACAAAAACACACACACACTCACTCACACACTCACTCACACACACTCACACACACTCACTCACACACACTCACACATACACTCACACACACTCACTCACACATACTCACTCATACAAAAACACACACACTCACTCACACACACTCACACACTCACTCACACACACTCACTCACACACACTCACACACACACACTCACACACTCACTCACACACACTCACACACACTCACTCACACACACGCACACACTCACTCACACACACTCACTCACACACACTCACACACTCACTCACACACTCACACACACTCACTCACACTCACACACTCACACACAAAAACACACACACACACACACTCACACATACACTCACACACCCTCACACATACACTCACACATATACTCACACACTCACTCACACATACTCACACACACTCACTCACACACTCACACATACACTCACACACGCTCACTCACACTCACTCACACACTCACTCACACACACTCACACACACTCACTCACACTCACACACTCACTCACACACAAAAACACACACACACTCACTCACACACTCACTCACACACACTCACACACACTCACTCACACACACTCACACATACACTCACACACACTCACTCACACTCACTCACTCACACACTCACTCACACACACTCACACACACTCACTCACACTCACACACTCACTCACACACAAAAACACACACACACACACACTCACACATACACTCACACACCCTCACACATACACTCACACATACACTCACACACTCACTCACACATACAATCACACATACACTCACACACTCACTCACACATACTCACACACACTCACTCACACTCACACACTCACTCACACTCACTCACACACACTCACACATACACTCACACACACTCACACACACTCACTCACACTCACTCACACACACTCACTCACACACACTCACTCACACATACTCACTCACACACTCACTCACACACAAACTCACACACACTCACACACACTCACACACACACACTCACACATACACTCACACATACACTCACACTCACACACACTCACTCACACTCACACACACTCACACATACACTCACACACACTCACCCATACACTCACACATAAACTCACACTCACACACACACTCACTCACACACACTCACACATACTCACACACACTCACACACACACTCACACATACACTCACACATACTCACACACACGCACTCACACTCACACTCTCACTCACACACACTCACACACACTCACTCACACACACTCACACACACTCACTCACACTCACTCACACATACACATACACTCACACACACTCACACACACTCACTCACACACACTCACACACACTCACACACACTCACTCACACACTCACTCACACACACACTCACACACTCACTCACACACACTCACTCACACACACTCACACACACTCACACACACTCACTCACACACTCACACACACACTCACACATACACTCACACACACTCACACATAAACTCACACATACACTCACACATACTCACACACACGCACTCACACTCACACACTCACTCACACTCACTCACACACACTCACACACACTCACTCACACACACTCACACACACTCACACACTCACACACACTCACTCACACACACTCACACACAAAAACACACACACACTCACACACACACTCACTCACACACACTCACACACACTCACTCACACACACTCACTCACACACACTCACACACACTCACTCACACACACTCACTCACACATACTCACTCACACACACTCACTCACACATACTCACTCACACAAAAACACACACACTCACTCACACACACTCACACACTCACTCACACACACTCACTCACACACACTCACACACACACACTCACACACTCACTCATACACACTCACACACACACTCACACACACTCACTCACACTCACACACTCACACACAAAAACACACACACACACTCAAACATACAGTCACACACCCTCACACATACACTCACACATACACTCACACACTCACTCACACATACTCACACACACTCACTCACACTCACTCACTCACACACTCACACACACTCACTCACACTCACACACTCACACACACTCTCACACACTCACTCACACTCACTCACACACACTCACTCACACACACTCACGCACACTCACTCACACACACTCACTCACACACACTCACACACACTCACACACTCACTCACACACACTCACTCACACACACTCACACACACTCACACACTCACTCATACACACTCACACACACACTCACACACACTCACTCACACTCACACACTCACACACAAAAACACACACACACACTCAAACATACAGTCACACACCCTCACACATACACTCACACATACACTCACACACTCACTCACACATACTCACACACACTCACTCACACACTCACACATACACTCACACACACTCACTCACACTCACTCACACACTCACTCACACACACTCACACACACTCACTCACACTCACACAATCACTCACACACAAAAACACACACACACTCACTCACACACACTCACTCACACACACTCACACACACACACTCACTCACACACACTCACACACACTCACTCACACACACTCACACATACACTCACACACTCTCACTCACTCACACTCACTCACACACACTCACACACTCACTCACACACACTCACTCACACACACTCACACACACACTCACACACTCACTCACACACACTCACACACACTCACTCACACACACTCACACATACACTCACACACACTCACTCACACTCACTCACACACTCACTCACACACTCACTCACACTCACACACTCACACACAAAAACACACACACACACACTCACACATACACTCACACACCCTCACACATACACTCACACATATACTCACACACTCACTCACACATACTCACACACACTCACTCACACACTCACACATACACTCACACACGCTCACTCACACTCACTCACACACTCACTCACACACACTCACACACACTCACTCACACTCACACACTCACTCACACACAAAAACACACACACACTCACTCACACACTCACTCACACACACTCACACACACTCACTCACACACACTCACACATACACTCACACACACTCACTCACACATACTCACTCATACAAAAACACACACACTCACTCACACACACTCACACACTCACTCACACACACTCACTCACACACACTCACACACACACACTCACACACTCACTCACACACA
Source organism: Chiloscyllium punctatum (assembly GCF_047496795.1). Lineage (NCBI taxonomy): Eukaryota > Metazoa > Chordata > Chondrichthyes > Orectolobiformes > Hemiscylliidae > Chiloscyllium > Chiloscyllium punctatum. Next base: position 12,924,891 of record NC_092791.1, on the reverse strand, counting down.
CTCACACACACTCACTCACACACACGCACACACTCACTCACACACACTCACTCACACACACTCACACACTCACTCACACACTCACACACACTCACTCACACTCACACACTCACACACAAAAACACACACACACACACACTCACACATACACTCACACACCCTCACACATACACTCACACATATACTCACACACTCACTCACACATACTCACACACACTCACTCACACACTCACACATACACTCACACACGCTCACTCACACTCACTCACACACTCACTCACACACACTCACACACACTCACTCACACTCACACACTCACTCACACACAAAAACACACACACACTCACTCACACACTCACTCACACACACTCACACACACTCACTCACACACACTCACACATACACTCACACACACTCACTCACACTCACTCACTCACACACTCACTCACACACACTCACACACACTCACTCACACTCACACACTCACTCACACACAAAAACACACACACACACACACTCACACATACACTCACACACCCTCACACATACACTCACACATACACTCACACACTCACTCACACATACAATCACACATACACTCACACACTCACTCACACATACTCACACACACTCACTCACACTCACACACTCACTCACACTCACTCACACACACTCACACATACACTCACACACACTCACACACACTCACTCACACTCACTCACACACACTCACTCACACACACTCACTCACACATACTCACTCACACACTCACTCACACACAAACTCACACACACTCACACACACTCACACACACACACTCACACATACACTCACACATACACTCACACTCACACACACTCACTCACACTCACACACACTCACACATACACTCACACACACTCACCCATACACTCACACATAAACTCACACTCACACACACACTCACTCACACACACTCACACATACTCACACACACTCACACACACACTCACACATACACTCACACATACTCACACACACGCACTCACACTCACACTCTCACTCACACACACTCACACACACTCACTCACACACACTCACACACACTCACTCACACTCACTCACACATACACATACACTCACACACACTCACACACACTCACTCACACACACTCACACACACTCACACACACTCACTCACACACTCACTCACACACACACTCACACACTCACTCACACACACTCACTCACACACACTCACACACACTCACACACACTCACTCACACACTCACACACACACTCACACATACACTCACACACACTCACACATAAACTCACACATACACTCACACATACTCACACACACGCACTCACACTCACACACTCACTCACACTCACTCACACACACTCACACACACTCACTCACACACACTCACACACACTCACACACTCACACACACTCACTCACACACACTCACACACAAAAACACACACACACTCACACACACACTCACTCACACACACTCACACACACTCACTCACACACACTCACTCACACACACTCACACACACTCACTCACACACACTCACTCACACATACTCACTCACACACACTCACTCACACATACTCACTCACACAAAAACACACACACTCACTCACACACACTCACACACTCACTCACACACACTCACTCACACACACTCACACACACACACTCACACACTCACTCATACACACTCACACACACACTCACACACACTCACTCACACTCACACACTCACACACAAAAACACACACACACACTCAAACATACAGTCACACACCCTCACACATACACTCACACATACACTCACACACTCACTCACACATACTCACACACACTCACTCACACTCACTCACTCACACACTCACACACACTCACTCACACTCACACACTCACACACACTCTCACACACTCACTCACACTCACTCACACACACTCACTCACACACACTCACGCACACTCACTCACACACACTCACTCACACACACTCACACACACTCACACACTCACTCACACACACTCACTCACACACACTCACACACACTCACACACTCACTCATACACACTCACACACACACTCACACACACTCACTCACACTCACACACTCACACACAAAAACACACACACACACTCAAACATACAGTCACACACCCTCACACATACACTCACACATACACTCACACACTCACTCACACATACTCACACACACTCACTCACACACTCACACATACACTCACACACACTCACTCACACTCACTCACACACTCACTCACACACACTCACACACACTCACTCACACTCACACAATCACTCACACACAAAAACACACACACACTCACTCACACACTCACTCACACACACTCACACACACTCACTCACACACACTCACTCACACACACTCACACATACACTCACACACACTCACTCACACTCACTCACACACTCACTCTCACACACTCACACACACTCACTCACACTCACACAATCACTCACACACAAAAACACACACACACTCACTCACACACTCACTCACACACACTCACACACACTCACTCACACATACACTCACACACACTCACTCACACTCACTCACTCACACACTCACACACACTCACTCACACTCACACACTCACACACGCTCTCACACACTCACTCACACTCACTCACACACACTCACTCACACACACTCACACACACTCACTCACACACTCAATCACACACACTCACACACACTCACTCACACACTCACACACACACTCACACACTCACACACACTAACTCACACACACTCACTCACACACACTCACACACACTCACACACACTCACTCACACATACTCACTCATACAAAAACACACACACTCACTCACACACACTCACACACTCACTCACACACACTCACTCACACACACTCACACACACACACTCACTCACACACACTCACACACACTCACTCACACACACTCACACATACACTCACACACTCTCACTCACTCACACTCACTCACACACACTCACACACTCACTCACACACACTCACTCACACACACTCACACACACACACTCACACACTCACTCACACACACTCACACACACTCACTCACACACACTCACACATACACTCACACACACTCACTCACACTCACTCACACACTCACTCACACACTCACACACACTCACTCACACTCACACACTCACACACAAAAACACACACACACACACTCACACATACACTCACACACCCTCACACATACACTCACACATATACTCACACACTCACTCACACATACTCACACACACTCACTCACACACTCACACACACGCACACACTCACTCACACACACTCACTCACTCACACACACTCACACACTCACTCACACACTCACACACACTCACTCACACACACTCACTCACACACACTCACACATACACTCACACACACTCACTCACACATACTCACTCATACAAAAACACACACACTCACTCACACACACTCACACACTCACTCACACACACTCACTCACACACACTCACACACACACACTCACACACTCACTCACACACACTCACACACACTCACTCACACACACGCACACACTCACTCACACACACTCACACACTCACTCACACACTCACACACACTCACTCACACTCACACACTCACACACAAAAACACACACACACACACTCACACATACACTCACACACCCTCACACATACACTCACACATATACTCACACACTCACTCACACATACTCACACACACTCACTCACACACTCACACATACACTCACACACGCTCACTCACACTCACTCACACACTCACTCACACACACTCACACACACTCACTCACACTCACACACTCACTCACACACAAAAACACACACACACTCACTCACACACTCACTCACACACACTCACACACACTCACTCACACACACTCACACATACACTCACACACACTCACTCACACTCACTCACTCACACACTCACTCACACACACTCACACACACTCACTCACACTCACACACTCACTCACACACAAAAACACACACACACACACACACTCACACATACACTCACACACCCTCACACATACACTCACACATACACTCACACACTCACTCACACATACAATCACACATACACTCACACACTCACTCACACATACTCACACACACTCACTCACACTCACACACTCACTCACACTCACTCACACACACTCACACATACACTCACACACACTCACTCACACTCACTCACACATACTCACACACACTCACTCACACACTCACACATACACACACACGCTCACTCACACTCACTCACACACTCACTCACACACACTCACACACACTCACTCACACTCACACACTCACTCACACACAAAAACACACACACACTCACTCACACACTCACTCACACACACTCACACACACTCACTCACACACACTCACACATACACTCACACACACTCACTCACACTCACTCACTCACACACTCACTCACACACACTCACACACACTCACTCACACTCACACACTCACTCACACACAAAAACACACACACACACACACACACTCACACATACACACACTCACACATACACTCACACACCCTCACACATACACTCACACATACACTCACACACCCTCACACATACACTCACACATACACTCACACACTCACTCACACATACAATCACACATACACTCACACACTCACTCACACTCACTCACACACACTCACTCACACACTCACTCACACACACACTCACACACACTCACACACACTCACACACACTCATACACACACACTCACACATACACTCACGCATACACTCACACTCACACACACTCACTCACACTCACACACACTCACACATACACTCACACACACTCACCCATACACTCACACATAAACTCACACTCACACACACACTCACTCACACACACTCACACATACTCACACACACTCACACACACACTCACACATACACTCACACATACTCACACACACGCACTCACACTCACACTCTCACTCACACACACTCACACACACTCACTCACACTCACTCACACATACACATACACTCACACACACTCACACACACTCACTCACACACACTCACACACACTCACACACACTCACACACACACTCACTCACACACACACTCACACACTCACTCACACACACTCACTCACACACACTCACACACACTCACACACACTCACTCACACACTCACACACACACTCACACATACACTCACACACACTCACACATAAACTCACACATACACTCACACATACTCACACACACGCACTCACACTCACACACTCACTCACACTCACTCACACA
>NC_092791.1:12872005-12914505 GCF_047496795.1 Chiloscyllium punctatum | reverse complement strand
CACACACACACACTCACACACTCTCAGCCACACTCGCACACACTCACACATACACTCACACTCACTCACACACACACTCACACACACTCACACACACTCACACACTCTCAGTCATACACACTCACACACACACACTCACACATACACTCATACTCACACTCACACACACACTCACACACACACTCACACACACTCACACACTCTCAGTCATACACACTCACACACACACACTCACACATACACTCATACTCACACTCACACACACACTCACACACTCACTCACACACACTCACTCACACTCACACACTCACTCACTCACACACACTCACAAACTCTCTGCCACACTCACTCATTCACACACACACTCACACACACACTCACTCACACACACACTCACTCACACACTCACACACACTCACACACACACGTACACTCACACTCACTCACACACACTCTCAGCCACACACACTCACTCACACACACTCACACATACATTCACACCCACTCACACACACACTCACACACTCTCACTCACACACTCACTCACACACACTTACACACCCTCACTCACACACTCACTCACACACACTCACACACACTCACTCACACTCACACACAAAAACACACACACACTCACTCACACACTCACTCACACACACTCACACACACTCACTCATACACACTCACACATACACTCACACACACTCACTCACACTCACTCACTCACACACTCACTCACACACACTCACACACACTCACTCACACTCATACACTCACTCACACACAAAAACACACACACACACACTCACACATACACTCACACACCCTCACACATACACTCACACATACACTCACACACTCACTCACACACACTCACACATACAATCACACATACACTCACACACTCACTCACACATACCCACACACACTCACTCACACTCACACACTCACTCATACTCACTCACACACACTCACACATACACTCACACACACTCACACACACTCACACACACACTCACTCACACACTCACTCACACACACACTCACACACACTCACACACACTCACTCACACACACTCACACATACACTCACACATACACTCACACTCACACACACTCACTCACACACACACTCACACACACTCACACATACACTCACACACACTCACCCATACACTCACACATAAACTCACACTCTCACACACACTCACACATACTCACACACACTCACACACACACTCACACATACACTCACACATACACTCACACATACTCACACACACGCACTCACTCACACACACTCACACACTCACACACACTCACTCACACACACTCACACACACTCACTCACACTCACTCACACACCCACACATACACTCACACACACTCACACACACTCACTCACACACACTCACTCACACACACTCACACACACTCACACACACTCACTCACACACTCACTCACACACACACTCACACATACACTCACACACACTCACACATAAACTCACACATACACTCACACTTACACACACACTCACACACACTTACACACACTCACTCACTCACACACATACACTCACACTCACACATATACTCACACTCACTCACACACACTCACGCACTCACTCACACACAAAAACACACACACTCACACATACACTCACACACACTCACACCTACTCACATATACACTCACACATACACTCACACTCACACACACACTCACTCACACATACACACACATACACTCACACTCACATATACTCACACTCACTCACACACACTCACACACTCTCACTCACTCACACTCACACACACTCACACTCACTCACACACACTCACACACACTCACTCACACTCACTCACACCCTCACACATACACTCACACACACTCACACACACTCACTCACACTCACTCACACACACTCACTCACACACACACTCACACACACTCACTCACACACTCACTCACACACACACTCACACATACACTCACACACACTCACACATAAACTCACACATACACTCACACTCACACACACACTCACACACACACACTCACACACACTCACTCACTCACACACATACACTCACACTCACACTCACTCACACACACTCACGCACTCACTCACACACAAAAACACACACACACTCACACACACTCACACCTACTCACACATACACTCACACATACACTCACACATACACTCACACTCACTCACACATACACACACATACACTCACACTCACACATATACTCACACTCACTCACACACACTCACACACTCTCACTCACACACACTCACTCACTCACACTCACACATACACTCACCCTCACACACACTCACACACACTCACACACACTCACACACTCTCAGTCATATACACTCACACACACACACTCACATATACACTCATACTCACACTCACACACTCACACACTCTCAGCCACACACACTCACTCGCACACACTCACACATACACTCACACTCACTCACACACACACTCACACACACTCACACACACTCACACACACTCACACACACACACTCACTCACACACACTCACACACACTCACTCACACTCACTCACACACCCACACATACACTCACACACACTCACACACACTCACTCACACACACTCACTCACACACACTCACACACACTCACACACACTCACTCACACACTCACTCACACACACACTCACACATACACTCACACACACTCACACATAAACTCACACATACACTCACACTTACACACACACTCACACACACTTACACACACTCACTCACTCACACACATACACTCACACTCACACATATACTCACACTCACTCACACACACTCACGCACTCACTCACACACAAAAACACACACACTCACACATACACTCACACACACTCACACCTACTCACATATACACTCACACATACACTCACACTCACACACACACTCACTCACACATACACACACATACACTCACACTCACATATACTCACACTCACTCACACACACTCACACACTCTCACTCACTCACACTCACACACACTCACACTCACTCACACACACTCACACACACTCACTCACACTCACTCACACCCTCACACATACACTCACACACACTCACTCACACTCACTCACACACACTCACTCACACACACACTCACACACACTCACTCACACACTCACTCACACACACACTCACACATACACTCACACACACTCACACATAAACTCACACATACACTCACACTCACACACACACTCACACACACACACTCACACACACTCACTCACTCACACACATACACTCACACTCACACATATACTCACACTCACTCACACACACTCACACACAAAAACACACACACACACTCACACACACTCACACCTACTCACACATACACTCACACATACACTCACACATACACTCACACTCACTCACACATACACACACATACACTCACACTCACACATATACTCACACTCACTCACACACACTCACACACTCTCACTCACACACACTCACTCACTCACACTCACACATACACTCACCCTCACACACACTCACACACACTCACACACACTCACACACTCTCAGTCATATACACTCACACACACACACTCACATATACACTCATACTCACACTCACACACACACTCACACACACTCACACACTCTCAGCCACACACACTCACTCGCACACACTCACACATACACTCACACTCACTCACACACACACTCACACACACTCACACACACTCACACACACACACTCACACATACACTCATACTCACACTCACACACACACTCACACACTCACTCACACACACTCACTCACACACTCACTCACGCACAAAAACACACACACACACTCACACACTCTCAGCCACACTCGCACACACTCACACATACACTCACACTCACTCACACACACACTCACACACTCACACACTCTCCGTCATACACACTCACACACACACACTCACACATACACTCATACTCACACTCACACACACACTCACACACACTCACACACTCTCAGTCATACACACTCACACACACACACTCACACATACACTCATACTCACACTCACACACACACTCACACACTCACTCACACACACTCACTCACACTCACTCACTCACACACACTCACACACTCTCAGCCACACTCACTCATTCACACACACACACACTCACACACACACTCACTCACACACACACTCACTCACACACTCACACACACTCACACACACACATACACTCACACTCACTCACACACACTCTCAGCCACACACACTCACTCGCACACACTCACACATACATTCACACTCACTCACACACACACTCACACACTCTCACTCACACACTCACTCACACACACTTACACACACTCACACACACACTCACTCACACACTCACACACACTCACACACACACACTCTCAGCCACACACACTCACTCGCACACACTCACACATACACTCACACTCACACACACACACACACTCACTCACACACACACTCACACACACACTCACACACTCTCACTCACACACTCACACACACACTCACTCACACACACTCACTCACACACACACACTCATTCACACACACTCACACATACACTCACACTCACACATACACTCACACTCACTCACACACAGACACTCACTCACACACACTCACTCACACACACACTCACACACACTCTCACACAATTTCACACACACAAACACACACACATTCACACTCACACACACATTCTCACTCACACACACACTCTCACACACACACTCTCTTTCTCTCTCACACGCACACATGCAGTCACCCACACACTCACATCAACACTCTCACACTCACACACACACACTCACACACACACACTCTCACTCACACACTCTCTCTTTCTCTCTCATACACGCACATACACAGTCACCCCCCCCACACACACACTCACATTGAGACTCACACTCACACACTTTCTCACAGACACACACACTTTCACACACACACACACACTCTCACACAGTCACTCACACACACACCCTCTCACACGCTCTCTTTCTCACAGACACACACACTCACAGACACACACACACTCACATCGACACACACACACAGGTCGACCGACAGACAGACAGACACAGAGAGACACACAGTTATGCTGAAAGACAGGCAAGCACACACAGACACAGAGACACACAGACACACATACAATGGCCTATCAGCTCACCCCTGTCATCAGCAAAGTGATGGAGGGAGTTGGTGGCCATTACTACTGACTGACCAATGACCTCGTGAGGTACTGCAGGACAGAATTCTCCTCAGTACTATCTTCTGCTCCCTTTGCAATGATTCCCCCTCTGGTATGAAGGCTAAACTGTTCACACACCATTGTACAGTGCTTATCTCCATTCATACCCCCTCTGACAATGAAGCAGGAATGTAATAACTTTTACGCAGAAACAGAGCACTAACAGGAGTTTGCAATTCCTTTCAAATGCCTGTGGGGTATGTCACTGTCTTTAAGAATGTTTAGGGTGAAAACAAAACCCTTTTAAGTGCTTGCATTGATTGTAAAAAGGTCAGTGTCTGCTTGAACAAGAAGAAATACTAGTCTATTGATTTGGCAACCCCTGACCAGGAGGCAGTACCTAACAGGAAGCCCAGAAGATATGTCAGGTAACAGGGACAAAGAGGAGCTACAAACAGAAAGCAGTTGAGGCCAAAACATTGAATGTTTCCAAGAAGGAGTTGGCTATAGTTCTTAGAGCTAAAGGGGTCAAAGGATATGGGGGAGAAAGTGGGAGCTGACGAATAGGAACAGTCTAGAGGGATATGGGTCAAAACGCAGGCAGGTAGGACCAGTGTCGTTCGAAGGACAACTTGGTCGGCACGGAAGAGTTGGACCGAGGGGTCTGTTTCCGTGCTGGATGACTCTATGAGAAAGCGAGGACTGCAGATGCTGGAGATCAGAGTCGAGAGTGTGTTGCTGGAAAAGCGCAGCAGGTCAGGCAGCATCCGAGGAGCAGGAGAATCGACGGTTCGGGCAAAAGCCCTTCATCAGGACTGACTCTATGACTGAGTCGGATGATCAGCCATGAATGGCCGAGCAGGTTGGAGGGGCTGAATGGCCTACTCCTGTTCCTATTATCTATGATATGTTGAGAGGAGCGTGTACAGTTAAACTGCTCAGCTCAAGCCCAGATGCACAAGTGCTTATGAGTGCGAATACCAGGAGCTCGCATAAACATTCATTGAATGCTCCACATATTACAGGAGCTCACGGGAGGATCCCAGTCTGACAAATTGCCTTGCTGTCACATCAATGTGCGTAAGGAAAGGAACCAGCCGGAAACCGCTATAATTGGCAGTTTTCCAGGGTGAGGGCAGGATTGAGATGGGGTGTGAAGAAGATACCATCTTTATTGCCAAGACAGAACTGCACCGTCAAGTCGCAGTGTCATGAGCAAGGCCCAGCATGGCCAATATCCTGGACAGGCCAGGATTGTGGCCCTGTGGAAAGGCACAGCCATTGCCCGTGTAACCTGGTGAGTGTGTCAGATGCATGGCAGATGCAGTATAATGTGGATAAATGTCTGGTTATCCACTTTGGTGGCAAGAACAGGAAGGCAGATTACTACCTCAATAGTATCAAATTAGGTAAAGGGGCTGTTCAGAGAGATCTGGGTGTTCTTGTCCACCAGTCAATGAAGGTAAGCATGCAGGTACAGCAGGTCGTGAAGAAGGCTAATAGCATGCTGGCCTTCATAACAAGAGGGATTGAGTATAGAAGCAAAGAGGTGCTTCTGCAGCTGTACAGGGCCCTGGTGAGACCACACCTGGAGTATTGTGTGCAGTTCTGGTCTCCAAATTTGAGGAAAGACATTCTGGCTATTGAGGGAGTGCAGCGTAGGTTCACGAGGTCAATTCCTGGAATGGCAGGATTGCCTTACACGGAAAGACTGAAGCGACTGGGCTTGTATACCCTTGAGTTTAGAAGACTGAGAGGGGATCTGATTGAAACGTATAGGCTTATGAAAGGACTGGACACTCTGGCAGGAGGGAACATATTTCCGTTGATGGGGGAGTGCCGAACCAGAGGACACAACTTAAAAATACGGGGTAGACCATTTAGGACAGAGATGAGGAGAAACTTCTTCACCCAGAGAGTGGTGGCTGTGTGGAATGCTCTGCCCCAGAGGGCAGTGGAGGCCCAGTCTCTGGATTCTTTTAAGAAAGAATTGGATAGAGCTCTTAAAGATAGTGGAGTCAAGGGGTATGGAGATAAGGCTGGAACAGGATACTAATTAGGAATGATCAGCCATGATCATATTGAATGGCGGTGCAGGCTCGAAGGGCTGAATGGCCTACTCCTGCATCTATTGTCTATTGTCTAAAATGGGAGTGAGTCAAAAATCACACTCCCGGTGCTGGGCCCACAGCTCGAGGGTTTAGACAGGCTGCTTACAGTGGGGAGGGTCTGACTCAATTCCCAATGCATCCTTCCCGACGGACGAGATTCCGATCTGGAGGTGCACCTGCAGGGAAGTGCTTCCCTCCGTCTGACCGAAGCTGAAGGGCAACTCTTGGAAAAGAGAGCGACGGAAGGCCGGCATTTCTGAGGGCGCTTTTTCTGATCTCAGCAAGTCCCAGAATGCTTTCTGGCTGAAGAAACGCTGCCGTTACAGTGACGAGGCAGAGAAACGTCACAGGCCACGCAGGGCCGAAGCAAGGATAGATGCCGCAAGCAACAATAGCAACTTGCATTTAACTCGCACCTTCCAGCGTGAAAACAAACGAGTGTGTGCTGTGAGACAGCAGCACCCTGTAGTCCCAGCTCTCGTCCGCACAGGGAGCAAGACCCTCCAAGCTGTTGGACAATTCCAGGGTCTGAGGTTCCTTCAGTGCTACCTCTGGAGTCTGAGCCGTCTTTCTTACTGTTTACACCAGCCTCGGCCAGACCCTGACCAAATCAGAAGCACCCAGCCTAAGGCCTGGGACTATCTCCTGGAATAAAATCTCCAGGTCACAAACAGTCACAAGGACTGTCACAAACACTACGTAGGACAAACAGGAAGAAAGTTAGCCACCAGGATACACTAACACCAGCTCGCCACAAAAAGACACGACCCTCTCTCCCTCGTAGCCCTACACATGGATGAAGAAAAACCACCATTTTGACTGGGACAACACATCTATCCTGGGACAGGCTAAGCAAAGACATACCAGAGAATTCCTAGAGGCCTGGCACTCCAACCACAACGCCATAAACAAACGCATAGATCTAGATACCATCTATCAACTCCTCAGAAAACAAACAGGAAATGACATCACCACAAAGCCCAGGAACCCCATCCAGGAGAAAGATATAAATAGAAAGCAGGAGACAACAGCTTCGCTTCACTTGGAGGTCACCACTGATGATGGTACCTAGCCAGGTAATGAAGTGTCTGGATATCAAACCTACAGCTCAGCAAGCAAACCTACACCCTAAACCTCAACCTGAGCTACAAACCTTCACAAACCTTCTATAAAGATGGATTATGAGAGTAAATGAGCTCAGAATAGAAAAACAGATCAAGTTATGTTGGGAGGGTGGATATGTGGAGCTGAGGCCACAGAAAGACCTGCCATGATCTTATTGAGTGGCGGGGCAGGGTAGATGGGCCGGATGGCCACCTCCTGCTCCTACTTCTTATGTCCTTATGTTCTCCTCTGCAGTATGTTCCCAAGTTAACACTTGTACCAGACGACGCTCCTCTCACTGTGAAGAGGGAGACGAGAGATTTCCATTGAATGAGCTATGATTGAAAAGCCTCTTGATCATTTTGTCCTCCTCTTTTTTGGTTTGAATCACCCTGCGCTGTGAGGAGCGATGGCACTGTGTGAATATCATGGGCTTGCAGGAGTGACTGCATTTGGCAGGCTGTGGGAGAGGCGATGATGCACAGTCCATGCAGGCAACACAGGCTGCGGTAACGCTAGCATCACGCGGAGCTTTAATTCCCTCCTTCAAGCCAGACTCCCGAAACGTCGTCAGGTCCCGGCTGGTACAAGCACAATGCTCGTGAAAGTGAGCTGAACGGACAAGAGAACAAGCTTGTGCTCTTGAAAATTGGCTGAACAACATGCACAGGAATAGAACGCAAAAATCAAAAGCAGGCCCTTTCTCCAGCAATGTCTGCGTTTTGTAGAATCCCCCAGGCTGGAAACAGGCACTTCAGCCCAATAAACACTCCAAAGAGTAAGACTATCTTACATTTACCCCTGACTAATGCACATAACTTACACATCCACTATGGGACAATTTAGCACGGCCAATCCACCCTAACCTGTACATCCCTGGGCACTATGGGACAATTTAGCTTGGCGAATCCATCCCAAACTGCACATCCCTGGGCACTATGGGACAATTTAGCATGGCCAATCCACTCTAACCTGCACATCCCAGGACACTGTGGGACAATTTAGCATGGCGAATCCACCCTAACCTGCACATCCCTGCGCACTATGGGACAATTTAGCACGGCCAATCCACCCTAACCTACACATCCCTGGGTACTATGGGACAATTTAGCATGGCCAATCCACCTTAACCTGCACATCCCTGTGCACTATGGGACAACTTAGCATGGCCAATCCACCCTAACCTGCACATTCCTGGACACTATGGGACAATTTAGCATGACCAATCCACCCTAACTTGCACATCCCTGGGCACTATGGGACAATATAGCATGGCCAATCCACCCTCACCTGCACATCCCTGGACACTATGGGACAATGTAGCATGGCCAATCCACCCAACCTGCACAATTTAGCATGGCCAATCCACCCTAACCTGCACATCCCTGGGCACTATGGGACAATTTAGCATGGCCAATCCACCATAACCTGCACAATTTAGCATGGCCAATCCACCCTAACCTGCACATCCCTGGGCACTATGGGACAATTTAGCATGGCCAATCCACCATAACCTGCACATCCCTGGACACGATGGGATAATTTAGCATGGCCGATCCACCCTAACCTGTACATCCCTGGACACTATGGGACAATTTAGCATGGCCAATCCACCCTAACCTGCACATCCCTGGACACGATGGGATAATTTAGCATGGCCAATCCACCCTAACCTGCACATCCCTGGACACTATGGGACAATGTAGCATGGCCAATCCACCCAACCTGCACAATTTAGCATGGCCAATCCACCCTAACCTGCACATCCCTGGACAGTATGGGACAATTTAGCATGGCCAATCCACCCTAACCTGGACGTCCCTGGGTACTATGGGACAATTTAGCATGGTCGATCCACCCTAACCTGTACATCATTCGATTGTAGGAGCAAACCCAAGCAGACATTTACCTGAGGCTGGAATCGAACCGGGGTCCCTGGTGCTGTGAGACAGCCGTATTAACCACTGAGCCACCTTTCCTTTTGCCTCTGTCCTATCTTCTGAAGTAACTCAAATTTCACCTTATTATATTCTTGTAACCAAATACCTCACCCTTTGAGATTCAGCCAGTGGATATCATTGCAGGTATTTGACAAGGCATCTCAGGTGAGACAGTCCTGCTGAAGGAACCTTATTCTATGATGGAGGTTTTTTCAGCCACGTTTGCTTCCATTATCCCCCAAAAATAAGATACTGTGTTGGTTTTACATGCTGCTGAAGAACCCGGCAAACATTACAACTTGTTATTATAGACAAATGTTACATTCAGGGGTACATCAGCGTCATTAAGCTACCAGAAGGTCGCCAGCCTCAAGTAGGGTGGCACACTTCAAGTGGCACAGGTTCCGATGGCATCTGAGCATCTTCAGGTCACATACAGTGATGATATCAAGAGCCTGTCTGACATGATACAGCACAACACACCAGACCGTGCCCTCTCGATAAACATAGAACTAAAATGAACAGGACTTCAGAGTGTGCGTCAGAGAGTGTGTTAAAGTGTGGTCTTGTGCCCCATTCCCGGCTCACACCGCACCAAACTTAACATCAACTTGGTAACAGCAGAGGGGAGGAGATGGTTTTGTGATATTATCACTGGATTGTTGACCGAGATGAATGAGTACATTTTAAAATATCGGGAAGGAATACATACTAACAGGATTGAGATGTGTTTGAACATCCCACACTTTTTAACGCAAACATGCTGGATTTAATTCACCAAAGGTCAAATTGTTTGACAGGAACTCGGAACATAACAGGGGTCGACAGGTTCGAATCCAGAATCCCATTACAGGGGCGGGAATGCTCTCACGTTACACCTTCCTTGGGGCAGTCATGTTTGCGAATGACCTCACACACACACAAAAAAAAACAAGATGGGGTTCTTCGGAAACCGGTGTGCATGGAGATGTCGAGCAGTGGGATGGAGCTGCCTGATGGAAATCAAGGGGTGAACAAGCTGATTGTTATGGCCGACTGAGCAAGATCACTGAAGCTACAGTCATCAGAAGATGACATGGGCGAGCATATTATTAACATTTCAAATCCTCTTCTTTCTGCAGGGATGACAGGCTTAAGCTTCTTTTTAAATGATTTCAGAACCCACACAAAAAAGGTATTAAGGAATGAGAAAACTACATTGACACATCAAGTTAATTAACTGCAAGTCAGTCTCAGAATTCAGGCATTGTATTTAAAGTCAAAGGGCAGAAAGGTACAGGTACTTTCTCTGGTCTGTACTCTGCAATTATTAAATGGGACTGAAAGAAAGAAAAATTGAACAATAAAGGTAGTATTGCACCCGCTGCCGAGCCTGCAGTGATAATGGTAGAGCTTTCAATCTGAACTGTTTAAGATTATGTGTGTATTATCGGATTAACTCTTGAGTGGTCAGAGTTGACTGTGTGTCTGTGTCTACACACATGTGTGTCCATGTTGTATCGTTGTGCCTGTGTGGGTACCTGTGCACATGTGTGTCTATATTGGCTTGTCCGTGTGTGAATGGCTGCATCTGTGTGTATCAGTGGTGTGCCCATGTGTGTATCTCTCTGTCTGTGTGAATGCCTCTATGGTTTTTTTTCATGCACTCACAGGATGTGGGTGTCACTGGCTGGGCCCAGCATTTATTGCCCCGTCCTTAGTTGTCCCCCTTGAGAAGGTGGGGGTGAGCTGCCATCTTGAATCGCTGCAGTCCACGTGCTGTGGGTTGACCCACAATGCCCTGAGGGAGGGAATTCCAGGATTTTGACCCAGTGACACTGAAGGAACGGCGATATATTCCCAAGTCAGGATGGTGAGGGGCTTGGAGGGGAACTTGCAGGGGATGGTGTTCCCATGTATCTGCTGCCCCTTGTCCTTCTCGATGGAAGTGGTTGTGGATTTGGAAGGTGCTGTCTGAGGATCTTTGGTGAATTTCTGCAGTGCATCTGCTGCTACACACTGGGATCCCCCACCCAGGGTCCATTCTGTGACCTTGTCACCCTCAGTGCTTCCTCTAAGTGTTGTTCAATGTGGAGGAGTACCGATTCATCAGCTGAGGGAAGACAGTACGTGGGGATCAGCAGGAGGGTTCCTTATCCAGGTTTAACCTGAAGTCATGAGACTTCATGGGGCCCGGAGTCAATGTTGAAGACTCCCAGAGTAACTCCCTCCTGACTGTATCCCACTGTATCCCCACCTCTGCTGGGTCTGTCCTGCCGGTGGGACAGGGTGTATCCAGGGATGGTGATGGTAGTGTCTGGGACATTGTCTGGAAGGTATAACTCTGTGAGTATGACCATGTCAGGCTGTTGTTGGAGTAGTCTGGGAGACAGCTGTCCCAATTTTAGGATTTGTTTTATGTGCATGTGTCTGTATGAATGCGTGCGTCTGCTTGTGAGTGTATCTCTGTATTTCTTTGTGCGTGGCTGTGTATCTTTGCATGCCTGGATGTGTTTCTCTGTGTGTTTGTGAGAGTGTGTGAGTGTGTGTGAGTGTGTTTGTGTGCGTGTGAGAGAGTGTGACTGTGTGTGCGTGTCTGGGGCGTGATTGCCCACATGTGTGGTTGTCTCTATATGTCTGCACGATCATTCATATTGCACACTTGCAGATAAGGTCTCTGCACACCATTGAATATGTTCAAACCAGCCATTGACAGAATTCTAGATTGTGAAGGTAGCAAGAGAGAGATGGGGATAGTATGTGAATACGCCATTGAGGCCATGTTTCGGAACGTTTGAGCAGGCTTGACGGGGCCGAATGGCCTGCTCTAACCCTATTTTCGAATGTACCCTTCCCAAAACCTGTGCGCTGCTCTCTCCTCCTCGGTAGACCACCGTCATATCCAAACCCCACTGTCCTTCAGGCTGTTTGCCACCCAACCCAACCCAACATCAGCCCACAGGGTGTTCTCAACTGCGATCGCGGATCGAGAAGCATTAAAATTGGGAGGGAGCAGCGGAAACAGAAAACAAGAGTGGATGGGACCTCATAAAAAGTCCATATGCATTTAAGAAAAGCAGACAGTGCGAATGGAGCTGAAAACCTTTCTGCCTGTCTCCCTGGCAGCTGGAAGACAGTCTGGGACAGCACCACTGCTCTGATGTACACCCACTGCAATAAAACAAAGTCCCTCTGCCAGGCCACTCCAACATTTTCACTCTCCCTTCCCCTTCAGCCCACAAAAGCTGCAATGCCTCTCGACCAGAAATGGAAGACAGCTGCTGAAAACGTGAGAGGGTGGCCCTTTCAAAAGGGTAGGAATAGTCCCTGTGGCCGACTTCAATGATGTCGGCTCAAAGTGAGCCTTTGAAGAGAGAGAGAGGGAAAAATGAATAATTATCAGCCAGATAATTTATTTTCAGAAACAGCAGAATGTGACCTCCCCTATTGCTACAGTGGCTAAACGATGCAAATAACAGTATGGGCATTCTCATCTCAATTCATGAGAAAACAGCCACTTAAGTAAATATTAATGTATTCAACATGAATTGGAAACCATGATTACTGAAGGACTGAATCAGAACACCGACCATCGCACAATGAAAGACCGGTGACATCATCAATGCTGTTCAGCCTATCACTTTCTCTTTAGCTTCGGCAGCAGCCACTCAGCTGGTCTCACTGCCCTGACTTTTCCCTGGGAATGATCAACACTGACCATCAGATAATGAACCTCCCTCCGCCCCCACACTCTCAGACAGTACATTCCAGACCCTAACCCCTCGAGTGAACCTGCCTCCCCCCCCACTCTCTCAGGCAGTACATCCCAGACCCTAACCCCTCGAGTGAACCTCCCTCCCCCCACACTCTCAGACAGTACATTCCAGACCCTAACCCCTCGAGTGAACCTCCCTCCCCCCCGACACCCTCAGACAGTACATCCCAGACCCTAACCCCTCGAGTGAACCTGCCTCCCCCCCCACACTCTCAGACAGTACATCCCAGACCCTAACCCCTCGAGTGAACCTCCCTCCCCCCCGACACTCTCAGACAGTACATCCCAGACCCTAACCCCTCGAGTGAACCTCCCTCTCCCCCACACTCTCAGACAGTACATTCCAGACCCTAACCCCTCGAGTGAACCTCCCTCCCCCCCACACTCTCAGACAGTACATTCCAGACCCTAACCCCTCGAGTGAACCTCCCTCCCCCCCACACTCTCAGACAGTACATTCCAGACCCTAACCCCTCGAGTGAACCTCCCCCTCCCCCACACTCTCAGACAGTACATCCCAGACCCTAACCCCTCGAGTGAACCTCCCTCCCCCCCACACTCTCAGACAGTACATCCCAGACCCTAACCCCTCGAGTGAACCTCCCTCCCCCCACACTCTCAGACAGTACATTCCAGACCCTAACCCCTCGAGTGAACCTCCCCCTCCCCCACACTCTCAGACAGTACATTCCAGACCCTAACCCCTCGAGTGAACCTGCCTTCCCCCACACTCTCAGACAGTACATCCCAGACCCTAACCCCTCGAGTGAACCTCCCTCCCCCCCACACCCTCAGACAGTATATCCCAGATCCTAACCCCTCGAGTGAACCTCCCTCCCCCCACACTCTCAGACAGTATATCCCAGACCCTAACCCCTCGAGTGAACCTCCCTCCCCCCCACACGCTCAGACAGTACATTCCAGACCCTAACCCCTCGAGTGAACCTCCCTCCCCCCCACACTCTCAGACAGTACATCCCAGACCCTAACCCCTCGAGTGAAGCTCCCTCCCCCCACACTCTCAGACAGTACATCCCAGACCCTAACCCCTCGAGTGAACCTCCCTCCCCCCAACACTCTCAGATAGTATATCCCAGACCCTAACCCCTTGAGTGAACCTGCCTCCCCCACACTCTCAGACAGTACATCCCAGACCCTAACCCCTCGAGTGAACCTCCCTCCCCCCCACACTCTCAGATAGTATATCCCAGACCCTAACCCCTTGAGTGAACCTGCCTCCCCCACACTCTGAGACAGTACATCCCAGACCCTAACCCCTCGAGTGAACCTCCCTCCCCCCACACTCGCAGACAGTACATTCCAGACCCTAACCCCTCGAGTGAACCTCCCTCCCCCCACACTCGCAGACAGTACATTCCAGACCCTAACCCCTCGAGTGAACCTCCCTCCCCCCCACACACTCAGACAGTACATTCCAGACCCTAACCCCTCGAGTGAACCTCCCTCCCCCCACACTCTCAGACAGTACATTCCAGACCCTAACCCCTCGAGTGAACCTCCCTCCCCCCCACACACTCAGACAGTACATTCCAGACCCTAACCCCTCGAGTGACCCGTCCTCCCCCCATACTCTCAGACAGTACATTCCAGATCCTAACCCCTCGAGTGAACCTCCCTCCCCCCACACTCTCAGACAGTACATCCCAGACCCTAACCCCTCGAGTGAACCTCCCTCTCCCCCATACTCTCAGACAGTACATTCCAGATCCTAACCCCTCGAGTGAACCTCCCTCCCCCCACACTCTCAGACAGTACATCCCAGACCCTAACCCCTCGAGTGAACCTCCCTCCCCCCCACACTCTCAGACAGTACATCCCAGACCCTAACCCCTCGAGTGAACCTCCCTCTCCCCCACACTCTCAGACAGTACATTCCAGACCCTAACCCCTCGAGTGAACCTCCCTCCCCCCCACACTCTCAGACAGTACATTCCAGACCCTAACCCCTCGAGTGAACCTCCCTCCCCCCCACACTCTCAGACAGTACATTCCAGACCCTAACCCCTCGAGTGAACCTCCCTCCCCCCCGACACTCTCAGACAGTACATCCCAGACCCTAACCCCTCGAGTGAACCTCCCTCCCCCCACACTCTCAGACAGTACATTCCAGACCCTAACCCCTCGAGTGAACCTCCCCCTCCCCCACACTCTCAGACAGTACATTCCAGACCCTAACCCCTCGAGTGAACCTGCCTTCCCCCACACTCTCAGACAGTACATCCCAGACCCTAACCCCTTGAGTGAACCTCCCTCCCCCCCACACCCTCAGACAGTATATCCCAGATCCTAACCCCTCGAGTGAACCTCCCTCCCCCCACACTCTCAGACAGTATATCCCAGACCCTAACCCCTCGAGTGAACCTCCCTCCCCCCACACTCTCAGACAGTACATCCCAGACCCTAACCCCTCGAGTGAACCTGCCTCCCCCCACACGCTCAGACAGTACATTCCAGACCCTAACCCCTCGAGTGAACCTCCCTCCCCCCCACACTCTCAGACAGTACATCCCAGACCCTAACCCCTCGAGTGAACCTCCCTCCCCCCACACTCTCAGACAGTACATTCCAGACCCTAACCCCTCGAGTGAACCTCCCTCCCCCCAACACTCTCAGATAGTATATCCCAGACCCTAACCCCTTGAGTGAACCTGCCTCCCCCACACTCTCAGACAGTACATCCCAGACCCTAACCCCTCGAGTGAACCTCCCTCCCCCCCACACTCTCAGATAGTATATCCCAGACCCTAACCCCTTGAGTGAACCTGCCTCCCCCACACTCTCAGACAGTACATCCCAGACCCTAACCCCTCGAGTGAACCTCCCTCCCCCCACACTCGCAGACAGTACATTCCAGACCCTAACCCCTCGAGTGAACCTCCCTCCCCCCACACTCGCAGACAGTACATTCCAGACCCTAACCCCTCGAGTGAACCTCCCTCCCCCCCACACACTCAGACAGTACATTCCAGACCCTAACCCCTTGAGTGAACCTGCCTCCCCCACACTCTCAGACAGTACATCCCAGACCCTAACCCCTCGAGTGAACCTCCCTCCCCCCACACTCTCAGACAGTACATTCCAGACCCTAACCCCTCGAGTGAACCTCCCTCCCCCCCCACACACTCAGACAGTACATTCCAGACCCTAACCCCTCGAGTGACCCGTCCTCCCCCCATACTCTCAGACAGTACATTCCAGATCCTAACCCCTCGAGTGAACCTCCCTCCCCCCACACTCTCAGACAGTACATCCCAGACCCTAACCCCTCGAGTGAACCTCCCTCTCCCCCATACTCTCAGACAGTACATTCCAGATCCTAACCCCTCGAGTGAACCTCCCTCCCCCCACACTCTCAGACAGTACATCCCAGACCCTAACCCCTCGAGTGAACCTCCCTCCCCCCCACACTCTCAGACAGTACATCCCAGACCCTAACCCCTCGAGTGAACCTCCCTCCCCCCCACATTCTCAGACAGTACATCCCAGACCCTAACCCCTCGAGTGAACCTCCCTCCCCCCACACCCTCAGACAGTACATCCCAGACCCTAACCCCTCGAGTGAACCTGCCTCCCCCCCACACTCTCAGACAGTACATCCCAGACCCTAACCCCTCGAGTGAACCTCCCTCCCCCCCGACACTCTCAGACAGTACATCCCAGACCCTAACCCCTCGAGTGAACCTCCCTCTAGCCCACACTCTCAGACAGTACATTCCAGACCCTAACCCCTCGAGTGAACCTCCCTCCCCCCCACACTCTCAGACAGTACATTCCAGACCCTAACCCCTCGAGTGAACCTCCCTCCCCCCCACACTCTCAGACAGTACATTCCAGACCCTAACCCCTCGAGTGAACCTCCCTCCCCCCCGACACTCTCAGACAGTACATCCCAGACCCTAACCCCTCGAGTGAACCTCCCTCCCCCCACACTCTCAGACAGTACATTCCAGACCCTAACCCCTCGAGTGAACCTCCCCCTCCCCCACACTCTCAGACAGTACATTCCAGACCCTAACCCCTCGAGTGAACCTGCCTTCCCCCACACTCTCAGACAGTACATCCCAGACACTAACCCCTCGAGTGAAGCTCCCTCCCCCCCACACTCTCAGACAGTACATCCCAGACCCTAACCCCTCGAGTGAACCTCCCTCCCCCCCACACTCTCAGACAGTACATTCCAGACCCTAACCCCTCGAGTGAAGCTCCCTCCCCCCACACTCTCAGACAGTACATCCCAGACCCTAACCCCTCGAGTGACCCTCCCTCCCCCCCACACTCTCAGACAGTACATCCCAGACCCTAACCCCTCGAGTGAAGCTCCCTCCCCCCACACTCTCAGACAGTACATCCCAGACCCTAACCCCTCGAGTGAACCTCCCTCCCCCCAACACTCTCAGATAGTATATCCCAGACCCTAACCCCTTGAGTGAACCTGCCTCCCCCACACTCTCAGACAGTACATCCCAGACCCTAACCCCTCGAGTGAACCTCCCTCCCCCCCACACTCTCAG
Organism: Chiloscyllium punctatum; assembly: GCF_047496795.1. Lineage (NCBI taxonomy): Eukaryota > Metazoa > Chordata > Chondrichthyes > Orectolobiformes > Hemiscylliidae > Chiloscyllium > Chiloscyllium punctatum. Next base: position 12,895,797 of record NC_092791.1, on the reverse strand, counting down.
ATAGTATATCCCAGACCCTAACCCCTTGAGTGAACCTGCCTCCCCCACACTCTCAGACAGTACATCCCAGACCCTAACCCCTCGAGTGAACCTCCCTCCCCCCACACTCGCAGACAGTACATTCCAGACCCTAACCCCTCGAGTGAACCTCCCTCCCCCCACACTCGCAGACAGTACATTCCAGACCCTAACCCCTCGAGTGAACCTCCCTCCCCCCCACACACTCAGACAGTACATTCCAGACCCTAACCCCTCGAGTGAACCTCCCTCCCCCCCACACACTCAGACAGTACATTCCAGACCCTAACCCCTTGAGTGAACCTGCCTCCCCCACACTCTCAGACAGTACATTCCAGATCCTAACCCCTCGAGTGAACCTCCCTCCCCCCACACTCTCAGACAGTACATCCCAGACCCTAACCCCTCGAGTGAACCTCCCTCCCCCCACACTCTCAGACAGTACATCCCAGACCCTAACCCCTCGGGTGAACCTCCCTCCCCCCCACACTCTCAGACAGTACATCCCAGACCCTAACCCCTCGAGTGACTCTGCCTCCCCCCATACCCTCACATAGTACATCCCAGACCCTAACCCCTCGAGTGAACCTGCCTCCCCCCACACTCTCAGACAGTACATTCCAGACCCTAACCCCTCGAGTGAACCTCCCTCCCCCCCACACTCTCAGACAGTACATCCCAGACCCTAACCCCTCGAGTGAACCTCCCTCCCCCCACACTCTCCGGCAGTACATTCCAGACCCTAACCCCTCGAGTGAACCTCCCTCCCCCCACTCTCTCAGACAGTACATTCCAGACCCTAAACCCTCGAGTGAACCTCCCTCCCCCCCACACTCTCAGACAGTACATCCCAGACCCTAACCCCTCGAGTGAACCTGCCTCCCCCCATACTCTCAGACAGTACATCCCAGACCCTAACCCCTCGAGTGACCCTCCCTCCCCCCACACTCTCAGACAGTACATTCCAGACCCTAACCCCTCGAGTGAACCTCCCTCCCCCCCACACTCTCAGACATTACATCCCAGACCCTAACCCCTCGAGTGAACCTCCCTCCCCCCCCACACTCTCAGACAGTACATCCCAGACCATAACCCCTCGGGTGAACCTCCCTCCCCCCACACCCTCAGACAGTACATCCCAGACCCTAACCCCTCGAGTGAACCTGCCTCCCCCTACACTCTCCGACAGTAGATCCCAGACCCTAACCCCTCGAGTGAACCTCCCTCCCCCCACACCCTCAGACAGTACATCCCAGACCCTAATCCCTCGAGTGAACCTCCCTCCCCCCCACACTTTCAGACAGTACATCCCAGACCCTAACCCCTCGAGTGACCCTCCCTCCCCCCCACACTCTCAGACAGTACATCCCAGACCCTAACCCCTCGAGTGACCCTCCCTCCCCCCCACACTCTCAGACAGTACATCCCAGACCCTAACCCCTCGAGTGACCCTTCCTCCCCCCACACTCTCAGACAGTACATTCCAGACCCTAACCCCTCGAGTGAACCTGCCTCCCCCCACACTCTCAGACAGTACATCCCAGACCCTAACCCCTTGAGTGAACCTCCCTCCCCCCCACACTCACAGATAGTATATCCCAGACCCTAACCCCTTGAGTGAACCTGCCTCCCCCACACTCTCAGACAGTACATTCCAGACCCTAACCCCTCGAGTGAACCTCCCTCCCCCCACACTCTCAGACAGTACATTCCAGACCCTAACCCCTCGAGTGAACCTCCCTCCCCCCCACACTCTCAGACAGTACATTCCAGACCCTAACCCCTCGAGTGAACCTCCCTCCCCCCCACACTCTCAGACAGTACATTCCAGACCCTAACCCCTCAAGTGACCCGTCCTCCCCCCATACTCTCAGACAGTACATTCCAGACCCTAACCCCTCGAGTGAACCTGCCTCCCCCCACACTCTCAGACAGTACATTCCAGACCCTAACCCCTCGAGTGAACCTGCCTCCCCCCACACTCTCAGACAGTACATTCCAGACCCTAACCCCTCGAGTGAACCTCCCTCCCCCCCACACTCTCAGACAGTACATTCCAGACCCTAACCCCTCAAGTGACCCGTCCTCCCCCCATACTCTCAGACAGTACATTCCAGACCCTAACCCCTCGAGTGAACCTGCCTCCCCCCACTCTCTCAGACAGTACATCCCAGACCCTAACCCCTCGAGAGAACCTGCCTCCTCCTACACTCTCAGACAGTACATTCCAGACCCTAGCCCCTCGAGTGAACCTGCCTCCCCCCCACACTCTCAGACAGTACATTCCAGACCCTAACCCCTCGAGTGAACCTCCCTCCCGCCACACTCTCTGACAGTACATCCCAGACACTAACCCCTCGAGTGAACCTCCCTCCCCCCACACTCTCACACAGTACATTCCAGACCCTAACCCCTCGAGTGAACCTCCCTCCCCCCACACTCTCAGACAGTACATTCCAGACCCTAACCCCTCGAGTGAACCTGCCTCCCCCCACACTCTCAGACAGTACATTCCAGACCCTAACCCCTCGAGTGAACCTCCCTCCCCGCCACACTCTCAGACAGTACATTCCAGACCCTAACCCCTCGAGTGAACCTGCCTCCCCCCACACTCTCAGACAGTACATTCCAGACCCTAACCCCTCGAGTGAACCTCCCTCCCCCCCACACTCTCAGACCATACATTCCAGACCCTAACCCCTCGAGTGAACCTCCCTCCCCCCACACTCTCCAACAGTACATTCCAGATCCTAACCCCTCGAGTGAACCTGCCTTCCCCCCCCCCACACCCTCAGACATTACATTGCAGACCCTAACCCCTCGAGTGAACCTCCCTCCCCCCACACTCTCAGACAGTACATCCCAGACCCTAACCCCTCGAGTGAACCTCCCTCCCCCCACTCTCTCATACAGTACATCCCAGGCCCTAACCCCTCGAGTGAACCTCCCTCCCCCCCACACTCTCAGACAGTACATCCCAGATCCTAACCCCTCGAGTGAACCTGCCTCCCCCCACACACTCAGACAGTACATTCCAGACCCTAACCCCTTGCTGTGAGAAAAAGATTTTGGTCATGTTGTCATTGCTTTTGTTGTGAAACGCCTTCAATCCATGTCCACTGGGGAAGGTTCTTGTTGATTGTATCAATGAGAACCCAATCAGATCAGCTTTACTCAATAGACCAGCCTTCATGTTGGAGTATGGATGCTCAATGCTGGGCCATATAGGGGGCAGAATCCATGGGCAGAATAGAACAAAGAGACCTTGGAGTGCAGGTTCATAGCTCCTTGGAAGGAGAGGTGCAGGTAGATAGGATAGTGAAGAAGGCGTTTGGTATGCTCTCCTTTATTGGTTAGAGTATTGTGTACAGGAGTTGGGAGGTCATGTTGCGGCTGTACAGAACATTGGTGAGCCCACTTTAGGAATATTGCGTGCAATTCTGGTCTCCTTCCTATCGGAAAGATGCTGTGAAATTAGAAAGGGTTCAGAAAAGATTTACAAGGATGTTGCCAGGGTTGGAGGGTCTGAGCTACAGGGAGAGGCTGAACAGGCTGGGGCTGTTTTCCCTGGAGCGTCGGAGGCTGAGGGGTGACCTTATAGAGGTTTATAAAATCATGAGGGGCATGGATAGGGTAAATAGACAAAGTCTCTTCCCTGGGGTTGGGGAGTCCAGAACTAGGTTTAAGGTGAGAGGGCAAAGATATAAAAGGGACCTAAGGGGTAACTTTTTCACGGAAAGGGTGATACATGGATGGAATGAGCTGCCAGAGGAAGTGGTGGAGGCTGGTGCAATGACAACATCTGGATGGGTATATGATTAGGAAGGGTTTGGAGGGATATGGGCCAAATGCTGGCAAATGGGACGAGATTAATTTCGGATATTCGGTCAGCATGGAGGGGTTGGACCGAAGGTGCTGTTTCCGTGCTGTACATCTCTATGACTCCGTGACTCAACTCTCTGGCATGTTTGATTTCTCTCAGATTCCCACATGCATGCTGCCAGCCTCCTTTTCTTTTCGAACCACAAGTTTCAAATGTGCAGACAGGTCTTTGTGTGGCCCTCGATCAAAAACCTTCTGGGAATCCATGTGCACCAGCCATTACCTCAGCGGTAAACTCAATTTATTAAAATCCAAGCTGTCTTTAACACGTCCTTGGCTTAACTAATCTGCATTAGTGCAATAATCAATCTCAACAGGTTCCCACAACCGCGGTGAACCTGATTAACCTGCAATCGCTACATTTATCTTCACTGCTGTTTATTTCTGGAATAAAGCTGTAGCACTTCATAATTCTCCAGTCCTCTGGTATCTGAGGACACCTGGGCGATTCTGAGTCCAGAGTTTCCATCTTAACTTCCTTCAGTATCTTTGGATGCATTTGATGTGGTCCTGGGATTTCTCAACATCGCCAGCCTATCAAATACCCCCTCTTTATTAATTCTAGACCCAACAGGCATCTGAATGATCTCGTTGCCTCTTTGGCAGAACCTATTCCTTCAGAAAGACAAATGACTTATTCTGTCCCCTCCCCTTTGTGTGCAAATCCTCTCCTATTGGTGACTTTCGGATGGCCTTGGATGTTACCTGCCAGGCTCCACTCACACTCTCTCTTTGTGTCTCTCATTTAATTTCCTGCTTCTCTCCTGAGCGTCCGATATTCAGGCAGGTTCTCACTTGCATTGTCCACTTGAGATCAGTCACAAGTGTCCATCTCCCTGGAATGGCTTAATGCTTCATCCAAGAGGTGGGCACCTTCAACAATGCAAGCAGTCTATCAGTGCTGCCTCACATGGAGTTCAGTGCTTGAGTTTCTGCACTGAAGGCCCCAAACTTCTGCCTCAGAGGCACAAAGAAAAGCCCATTCCTGGTGAAGGACTTTTGCCCGAAACGTCGACTCTCCTGCTCCTCGGATGCTGCCTGACCGGCTGTGTTTTTCCAGCACCACACGTTTTGACTCTGATCTGCAGTCCTCGCTTTCTCCCACAAAGAATAGCCCACTAACAATGAAGGTGTAACGGATGACGTGACCCATCAGTTGAGTTTTGTCAAATGACCGTGACAAAGGGCATGGGTTGCTTCATTTCTCATCACTCACCCCAGGTTACTGTCTGTAGCCGTATGTGTAGGTGTGCCACACCACAGGCCTGGGCTGACGATCCCAAACCGGTAACTCTTTACAGGCCCAGGATTATTTGGTAAATGTCATCCTGTTGCTGCCTTTTGCAGTCAGAAAGGTCATGTACGCACATTGGGCCTGCATCTGTTCTCAGGGCAGTGCCTTGACCAATCAGCAAATCTTGGCTGTGAACTGTCAGTTGTCATTCACTGGTGCATTCGCCTTGGTAATGTCTCTACCACTGTCCACTTGCCCACCAACCTCCCACACAATATAAATGTTGATTTGCCTTTACTCTGGGTATTCCTTGCAAAATGTCTGAACAATTGCAAGATATGAAGCTTTGACAAAATGTGTCTTTCCTCAGCAATATTCAAAAGCAGAGTTAGATTAGATGACTTACAGTGTGGAAACAGGCCCTTCAACCCAACATGACCCTCCAAAGAGCTGCCCACCCAGACCCCTAACACTACGGGCAATTTAGCATGGCCAATTCACCCAACCTGCACATCTTTGGACTGTGGGAGGAAACCCACGCAGACAAAGGGAGGATGTGCAGACTCCACACAGACAGTCGCCTGAGGCGGGAATTGAACCCGGGTCTCTGGCGCTGTGAGGCAGCAGTGCGAACCACTGAGCTACCGTGCTGTCCCGAAGGCCTAGTGCTGTGACTGCTCCAGATCCATGCCCAGGGATGTGCAGGTTAGGGTGGATTGGCCATGCTAAATTGTCCCATAGTGCACAGGGATGTGTAGGTTAGGGTGGATTGGCCATGCTAAATTGTCCCATAGTGCCCAGGGATGTGCAGGTTAGGGTGGATTGGCCATGCTAAATTGTCCCATAGTGCCCAGGGATGTGCAGGTTAGGGTGGATTGGCCATGCTAAATTGTCCCACAGTGCCCAGGGATGTGCAGGTTAGGGTGGATTGGCCATGCTAAATTGTCCCACAGTGCCCAGGGATGTGTATGTTAGGGTGGATTGGCCATGCTAAATTGTCCCATAGTGCCCAGGGATGTGCAGGTTAGGGTGGATTGGCCATGCTAAATTGTCCCATAGTGCCCAGGGATGTGCAGGTTAGGGTGGATTGGACATGCTAAATTGCCCCATAGTGCCCAGGGATGTGCAGGTTTGGGTGGATTGGCCATGCTAAATTGTCCCATAGTGCCCAGGGATGTGCAGGTTCGGGTGGACTGGCCATGTTAAATTGTCCCATAGTGCCCAGGGATGTGCAGGTTAGGATGGATTGGCCATGGGAAATTGTCCCATAGTGTCCAGAGATGTGCAGGTTAGAGTGGATTGGTCATGCTAAATTGTCCCATAGTGTCCAGGGATGTGCAGGTTAGGGTGGTTTGGTCATGCTAAATTGTCCCATAGTGTCCAGGGATGTGTAGGTTAGTATGGATTGGCCATGCTAAATTGTCCCATAGTGCCCAGGGATGTGCAGGTTCGGGTGGATTGGTCATGCTAAATTGTCCCATAGTGCCCAGGGATGTGCAGGTTAGAGTGGATTGGTCATGCTAAATTGTCCCATAGTGTCCAGGGATGTGCAGGTTTGGGTGGATTGGCCATGCTAAATTGTCCCATAGTGCCCAGGGATGTGCAGGTTCGGGTGGATTGGCCATGTTAAATTGTCCCATAGTGCCCAGGGATGTGCAGGTTAGGATGGATTGGCCATGGGAAATTGTCCCATAGTGTCCAGAGATGTGCAGGTTAGAGTGGATTGGTCATGCTAAATTGTCCCATAGTGTCCAGGGATGTGCAGGTTAGGGTGGTTTGGTCATGCTAAATTGTCCCATAGTGTCCAGGGATGTGTAGGTTAGTATGGATTGGCCATGCTAAATTGTCCCATAGTGCCCAGGGATGTGCAGGTTCGGGTGGATTGGTCATGCTAAATTGTCCCATAGTGCCCAGGGATGTGCAGGTTAGAGTGGATTGGTCATGCTAAATTGTCCCATAGTGTCCAGGGATGTGCAGTTTAGGGTGGATTGGCCATGCTAAATTGTCCCATAGTGTCCAGGGATGTACAGGTTAGGGTGGATTGGCCATGTTAAATTGTCCCATAGTGCCCAGGTATGTGCAGGTTAGGGTGGATTGGCCATGTTAAATTGTCCCATAGTGCCCAGGTATGTGCAGGTTAGGGTGGATTGGCCATGTTAAATTGTCCCATAGTGCCCAGGGATGTGCAGGTTAGGGCGGATTGGCCATGCTAAATTGTCCCATAGTGCCCAGGGATGTGCAGGTTAGGGTGGATTGGCCATGCTAAATTGTCCCATAGTGCCCAGGGATGTGCAGGTTAGGGTGGATTGGCCATGCTAAATTGTCCCATAGTGCCCAGGGATGTGCAGGTTAGGGTGGATTGGCCATGTTAAATTGCCCCATAGTGCCCAGGGATGTGCAGGTTAGGGTGGATTGGCCATGCTAAATTGTCCCATAGTGCCCAGGGATGTGCAGGTTAGGGTGGATTGGCCATGCTAAATTGTCCCATAGTGCCCAGGGATGTGCAGGTTAGGGTGGATTGGCCATGCTAAATTGTCCCATAGTGCCCAGGGATGTGCAGGTTAGGGTGGATTGGCCATGTTAAATTGTCCCATAGTGTCCAGGGATGTGCAGGTTAGGGTGGATTGGCCATGTTAAATTGTCCCATAGTGCCCAGGGATGTGCAGGTTAGGGTGGATTGGCCATGCTAAATTGTCCCATAGTGCCCAGGGATGTGCAGGTTAGGGTGGATTGGCCATGCTAAATTGTCCCATAGTGCCCAGGGATGTGCAGGTTAGGGTGGATTGGCCATGCTAAATTGTCCCATAGTGCTCAGGGATGTACAGGTTAGGGTGGATTGGCCATGCTAAATTGTCCCATAGTGCCCAGGGATGTGCAGGTTAGGGTGGATTGGCCATGTTAAATTGCCCCATAGTGCCCAGGGATGTGCAGGTTAGGGTGGATTGGCCATGCTAAATTGTCCCATAGTGCCCAGGGATGTGCAGGTTAGGGTGGATTGGCCATGCTAAATTGTCCCATAGTGCCCAGGGATGTGCAGGTTAGGGTGGATTGGCCATGCTAAATTGTCCCATAGTGCCCAGGGATGTGCAGGTTAGGGTGGATTGGCCATGTTAAATTGTCCCATAGTGTCCAGGGATGTGCAGGTTAGGGTGGATTGGCCATGCTAAATTGTCCCATAGTGCCCAGGGATGTGCAGGTTAGGGTGGATTGGCCATGTTAAATTGCCCCATAGTGTTGGGTACATTAGTCAGAGGGAAATGGGTCTGGTTGGGTTACTCCTTGGAGGGCCGGTGTGGACTGATTGGTCCTGTATGTAATCTAACCTTAACTACAAAGATGGATCAGGGAAATTGAGCTTAATTTCCTTGGCGGATCTTATCACAGGTTTTCAAAATTATGAACAATTTTGACAGGGTGAAGAAAGATATTCTGCTTCCACAAGTTGGCATGTCAGTAACTAGGGGGGGGGGGGGGGGGTCACAGTTTCAGGATTGCCAGCAAGGCCCTTCGGCCCTTGATGCTGTGCTGACCTTTTATCCTACTCTAACCTGCTCTAACCTACATACCCTTTACTGTACTATCTTCCATGTGCCTATCCAAGAGCGGTTTAATTGCACCCAAGAATTACACACAATATTGCGCATCCCTGGGCACTATGGGTCCATTTAGCATGGCCAATACATCCTAGGAGTGAGGACAGGTGAAACTACTTTCCAGAGCACTGTTAGGATTTAGAACATAGAACATAGAACATAGAACAATATAGCACAGAACAGGCCCTTCGGCCCACGATGTTGTGCCGAACTTTTATCCTAGATTAAGCACCCATCCATGTACCTATCCAAATGCCGCTTAAAGGTCGCCAATGATTCTGACTCTACCACTCCCACGGGCAGCGCATTCCATGCCCCCACCACTCTCTGGGTAAAGAACCCACCCCTGACATCTCCCCTATACCTTCCACCCTTCACCTTAAATTTATGTCCCCTTGTAACACTCTGTTGTACCCGGGGAAAAAGTTTCTGACTGTCTACTCTATCTATTCCCCTGATCATCTTATAAACCTCTATCAAGTCACCCCTCATCCTTCGCCGTTCCAACGAGAAAAGGCCGAGAACTCTCAACCTATCCTCGTACGACCTACTCTCCATTCCAGGCAACATCCTGGTAAATCTTCTCTGCACCCTCTCCAAAGCTTCCACATCTTTCCTAAAGTGTGGCAACCAAAACTGCACACAGTACTCCAAATGTGGCCTAACCAAAGTCCTGTACAGCTGCAACATCACTTCACGACTCTTGAATTCAATCCCTCTGCTAATGAACGCTAATACACCATAGGCCTTCTTACAAGCTCTATCCACCTGAGTGGCAACTTTCAAAGATCTATGAACATAGATCCCAAGATCCCTCTGTTCCTCCACCTGACCAAGAACCCTACCGTTAACCCTGTATTCCGCATTCTTATTTGTTCTTCCAAAATGGACAACCTCACACTTGGCAGGGTTGAACTCCATCTGCCACTCCTCAGCCCAGCTCTGCATCATATCTAAGTCCCTTTGCAAACGACAAATGCCCTCCTCACTGTCCACAACTCCACCTATCTTCGTATCATCTGCAAATTTACTGACCCACCCTTCGACTCCCTCATCTAAGTCATTAATAAAAATTACAAACAGCAGAGGACCCAGAACTGATCCCTGCGGAACTCCACTTGTAACTGGGCTCCAGGCTGAATATTTGCCATCTTCCACCACTCTCTGACTTCGACCGGTTAGCCAGTTTTCTATCCAATTGGCCAAATTTCCCTCTATCCCATGCCTCCTGACTTTCCGCATAAACCTACCATGGGGAACCTTATCAAATGCCTTACTAAAATCCATGTACACTACATCCACTGCTCTACCCTCATCCACATGCTTGGTCACCTCCTCGAAGAATTCATAAGACTTGTAAGGCAAGACCTACCCTTCACAAATCCGTGCTGGCTGTCCCTAATCAAGCAGTGTCTTTCCAGATACTCATAAATCCTATCCCTCAGTACCCTTTCCATTACTTTGCCTACCACAGAAGTAAGACTAACTGGCCTGTAATTCCCGGGGTTATCCCTATTCCCTTTTTTGACCAGGGGCACAACATTCGCTACTCTCCAGTCCCCTGGTACCACCCCCCGTTGACAATGAAGACGAGAAGATCATTGCCAACGGTACTGCAATTTCCTCTCTTGCTTCCCACATAATCCTAGGATATATCCCATCAGGCCCGGGGAACTTGTCTATCCTCAAGTTGTTCAAAATGTCCAACACATCTTCCTTCCTAACAAGTATCTCTTCTGGCTTACCAATCCGTTTCACACTCTCCTCTTCAACAATACGGTCCCTCTCGTTCGTAAATACTGAAGAGAAGTACTTGTTCAAGACCTCTCCTATCTCTTCCGACTCAATACACAGTCTCCCACTACTGTCCTTGATCGGACCTACCCTCGTTCTCGTCATTCTCAGGTTTCTCACATACGCATAAAATGCCTTGGGGTTATCCTTGATCCTATCCGCCAAGGATTTTTCATGCCCTCTCTTAGCTCTCCTAATCCCTTTCTTCAGCTCCCTTCTGGCTATCCTGTATCCCTCCACTGCTCTGTCTGAACCCTGTTTCCTCAACCTTATGCAAGCCTCCTTCTTCCTCTTTACTAGACATTCAACCTCCCTCGTCAACCAAGGCTCCCTCACACGACCATTTCTTTCCTGCCTGATAGGTACATACATATCAAGGACACGTCGTATCTGCTCCTTGAAAAAGTTCCACATTTCCACCACATCCTTCCCTGACAGCCTATGCTCCCAACTTATGCTCCTCAAATCCTGTCTTACAGCATCGTAATTTCCCTTCCCCCAATTGTAAAATCTACCTTGTTGTGCGCACCTATCTCTCTCCATAACCAAGGTGAAAGTCACAGAATTGTGGTCACCATCACCAAAATGTTCACCCACTAACAAGCCCACCACTTGTCCCGGTTCGTTACCGAGTACCAAATCCAATATGGCCTCCCCTCTGGTTGGACAATCTACATACTGTGTTAGAAAAGCTTCCTGGACACACTGCACAAACACCGCCCCGTCCAATCTACTTGATCTAAAGAGCTTCCAATCAATATTTGGGAAGTTGGAGTCGCCCATGACTACGACCCTGTGGCTTCTGCACCTTTCCAAAATCTGTTTCCCAATCTGTTTCTCCACATCTCTGCTGCTATTGGGGGGCCTATAGTAAACACCCAATGTTTGGAATGTGTTGCTTGGGAGAATGGTAGTGGGGAACTCCAAATGAGTGTTCAAAAGACAGCTGAATATTTATTTGAAAGGGATGAAGAACGAGGGTGAGGGAGATAGGGTTGGAGAGGGGGATGAGCTGGGGAACTCTTTCAGGAGCCGGTACAGGAATTATGTACAGACAAGACAGTGCAGACACAATGTACAGTAGATTACACGACACTCTCTGTACTGTAAAACTCTATGATTTTACCATTCTACTACTCCGAAGAGAGAGAGAGCCTGATTCTAAGTTAGGGATGTTGTATGTGCATTTTGCCTTTAAGACTGAAGGCGATATATACACAATGTTCTAACTCTGCCTGGTTCGAGTGTACCAGCTCCACAGACAGGAACCAGTTTTGAAGAGCCACATCAGAGTGGAAGCTGTTTTCCTCTCTCTCCAGACAGTGCCAGACCTGCTGAGTTTCTCCAGCATTCACACAGAAACGAGCTGCACTGTTGTCTTTAAGAAACTAAACCAGCGAGTTGGTCAGTCCCTGGTGGGTGATTGATTATTAAACACATGATAACGGGCAATTGCATGCAACGGGCACAGTCTAGCCAACGCGGTAAAAACAATGACTGCAGATGCTGGAAACCAGATTCTGGATTAGTGGTGCTGGAAGAGCACAGCAGTTCAGGCAGCATCCAAGGGGCTTCGAAATCGACGTTTCGGGCAAAAGCCCTTCATCAAGGAATAAAGGCAGTGAGCCTGAAGCGTGGAGAGATAAACTAGAGGAGGGTGGGGGTGGGGAGAGAGTAGCATAGAGTACAATGGGTGAGTGGGGGAGGGGATGAAGGTGATAGGTCAGGGAGGAGAGGGTGGAGTGGATAGGCGGAAAAGGAGATAGGCAGGTAGGACAAGTCCGGACAAGTCATGGGGACAGTTACTGAGCTGGAAGTTTGGAACTGGGGTGAGGTGGGGGAAGGGGAAATGAGGAAAATGTTGAAGTCCACATTGATGCCCTGGGGTTGAAGTGCATCAATGTAGTTCATCTTCCGCCTCGGAACACTTCAGGATGCTGCCTGAACTGCTGTGCTCTTCCAGCACCACTAATCCACAGTCTAGCCAAGCAAAGTGACCTCAAAGGGTACACTAGAGTCATAGAGATGTACAGCACAGAAACAGACCCTTCGGTCCAACCTGTCCATGCCGACCAGATATCCCAACCCAATCTAGTTCCACCTGCCAGCACCCAGCCCATATCCCTCTATACCCTTCCTATTCATATACCCATCCAGATGCCTTTTAAATGTTGTCATTGTACCAGCTTCCACCACTTCCTCTGGCAGCTCATTCCATACACGTACCACCCTCTGTGTGAAAAAGTTGCCCCTTAGATATCTTTTATATCTTTCCCCTCTCACCCTAAACCTATGCCCCTCTAGTTCTGGACTCCCCCAACCCTGGTGAAAAAAAACCTTGTCTATTTACCCTATCCATGCCCCCCATGATTTTATAACCTCTTTAAGGTCACCCCTCAGCCTCCGACACTCCAGGGAAAACAGCCCCAGCCTATTCAGCCTCTCCCTATAGTTCAAATCCTCCAACCCTGGCAACATCCTTGTAAATCTTTTCTGAACTCTTTCAAATTTCACAACATCCTTCCTACAGGGGGGGAAGCCAGAACATATAGAACATAAAACACCACCCTTCATGTTGCAGTTGTATAAGACTCTGGTGCGGCCGCATCTGGAGTATTGTGTACAGTTTTGGTCGCCATACTATAGGAAGGATGTGGAGGCACTGGAACGGGTGCAGAAGAGGTTTACCAGGATGTTGCCTGGTATGGTAGGAAGATCCTATGAGGAAAGGCTGAGGCACTTGGGGTTGTTTTCATTGGAGAAAAGAAGGTTTAGGGGTGACTTGGTAGAGGTGTACAAGATGATTAGGGGTTTAGATAGGGTTGACCATGAGCCCCTTTTTCCACGTATGGAGTCAGCTATTACGAGGGGGCATAGCTTTAAATTAAGGGGTGGTAGGTATAGGTCAGATGTTAGGGGTAGATTCTTTACTCAGCGAGTTGTGAGTTCATGGAATGCCCTGCCAGTAGCAGTGGTGGACTCTCCCTCTTTATGGGCATTTAAACGGGCATTGGATAGGCATATGGAGGTTATTGGGCTAGTGTAGGTTAGGTGGGCTTGGATCGGCGCAACATCGAGGGCTGAAGGGCCTGTACTGCGCTGTATTTTTCTATGTTCTATGTTCTAACAATACAGTACAGTAAAGGCCCTTCGGCCCTTGATGCTGTGCTGACCTTTTATCCTACTCTAACCTACATACCCTTTACTATATTATCTTCCATGAGCCTATCCAAGAGCGGTTTAATTGCACCCAAGAATTGCACACAATGTTGCAACAGTGGCTTACCCAATGTCCTGTACAGCAGCAACATGACCTCCCAACTCCTCTACCTGATGCACTGACCAATAAAGGAAAGCACACCAAATGCTTTCTTCACTGTCCTATCACTTTCAAGTAGGTGGCACAGTGGTTAGCACTGCTGCCTCACAGCGCCAGGGACCCGGGTTCAATTCCTGCCTCAGGCGACTGACTGTGTGGAGTTTGCACATCCTCCCCGTGTCTGCGTGGGTTTGCTCCCACAGTCCAAAGATGTGCAGGTCAGGTGAATTGGCCATGCTAAATTGTCCCATAGTGTTAGGTTAGGGGTATGGGTGGGTTGTGCTTCGGCGGGTCGGTGTGGACTTGTTGGGCCGAAGGGCCTGTTTCCACACTGTAATGTAATCGAATCTAAGCTATGAACCTACACCCCAAGGTGTCTTTATTTGCCCAAGAGCTGTGATAGGACTGTAGCAATGATTACTCCAGAGCTGTCTCAAATGGATGCTTAATTCCCGTGCACAAAGTCCATTATTGCCAAGAGACAGAGTGCCAGAGCAGGCGTCTTGATGATGAAAGGGAAACGGGAGTTTGTCTCGCCGTTTCGCATCCCTCCAGACTACAGCCATGTATATCAAGCAAGTGCAGCTGATTGAGGGGGAGAAAGAGGAAGGACCGAACTTTGTCTGGCATGATCTAGCATCCCCACACTGGGCGACGATTGGTTCCCTCGCGTTCCATTCAGAAACGGAAAAGCCACACAATAACCTGCTTCCAAAAGACAGGCAGAGCACAGCACCGCCTCGGGGGGATATAAAGGTAACAACACTGTCCCACTTCGTGAGCAAACTGCAGCCAGGCAAAGACGGGCTTTTGAAGCTGGGGACCCACCAGAGGGACTGTGCACCTCTGTAAGGTTGGCTGATGAACGCTTCTCATGCTGTTTTTAATTAATGATTTTCTACCATTTATTTCAAATATAAAAGCAATCAGGCATGCCCCAAAGTTGTGCTGTTTTCTGTGCTGTGAGCAGTTATGTGCGTTTATATTTTAAATGATTGTGGCCTCTTTGATGTGAAGTCATTTTGCAAAATAAACTTGCGCTTAAGTTGTGTTTTTATTTAAAGCATCAGATGTTGATAACTCTCACTGCTGCCCATTCCAAACACCCCTCCTTGGATGTATTTCATTGTTCAAAAGCCTGGTGATGCTCTGACTGGGAGAGATTTCGTTTTCCTGTTGCATTCGGTAGCGCCGCCGATATTTAGTGTGGACCTGAAGCCCAGAGAATGCCGAAAGGTGGTGACAGAAGCTCAGACAGAAAAAGTGGCTGAACAGTTCAACAGGGAAGGTCCGAGCAGGAGCAATATTGCTGCTGGATTGTCATTCAGCAAGTAGCGATTTGCTGCTATCTCGCTTTATCAATGTGGTGAGCGCACAAGTGAGGAAATAATGTCCTTCTTTCAAAGTTGCTGTTAATCTTACAGCACAAGAGTATTTCTCATGACCCGAGAGCTCCTGTTCCCCCCCCACCCCACCCCAGTCTCAACTAGGCGAGGTCAAAAGCAATGGGCAGCTAAGTGCTAAGCAGATTTCCTGCACCCCCTGCAGTTCTTTCAGGTGGTTTGTTTTGTGTGTGTATTCAGTGCCAGGCTAGTCCTGCAAACAAAATGATTTTGGCTTGTAGCGTGCTCACCATAGGGCTGGTCTCTCATTCGAGAGAGAGATGGGCGACTGGCGGGGAGGGTGAGGCCAGGGGAGAGGTCAAGAGTCCTTAATGGGTACCCACAGCCAGTGTGGGTATTGAACCCATACTGTTGGCATCACCCTCGCATGGCATACCCTGCATCCACACTGTCTGACTTGCACAGTGCTGCAATTAACCCTTTCTCCCTCTTCAGTGACTCCCTGCTTATGACTGTCAAACATTCTAACCTTCCTCTCTGATTGCTTCTGATAATTGCAGACTGTCTGAGTGCCCGAATAAAACTAGTGTTTTCAAGAAAATCTAGCCCTCGCGAGAATCAATTAACTGCTGTGTGTTGTGATATTGAGGTATTGGGCTCGTTAAGAGTTCTACACAATTGTCAGGGGAAAACATGACATATAAAATAAATAAAAAGCAAAATGAAGGGTTCAGAAAAGATTTACAAGGATGTTGCCAGGGTTGCAGGGTTTGAGCTACAGGGAGAGGCTGAACAGGCTGGGGCTGTTTTCCCTGGAGCGTCGGAGACTGAGGGGTGACCTTATAGAGGTTTACAAAATCATGAGGGGCATAGATAGGGTAAGTAGACAAAGTCTTTTCCCTGGGGTGGGGGAGTCTAGAACTAGAGGGCATAGGTTTAGGGTGAGAGGGGAAAGATATAAAAGAGACCTACGGGGCAACTTTTTCACACAGAGGGTGGTACGGGTATGGAATGAGCTGCCAGAGGAAGTGGTGGAGGCTGGTACAATTACAACATTTAAAAGGCATCTGGATGGGTATATGAATAGGAAGGGTTTGGGGGGATATGGGCCGGGTGCTGGCACATGGGACTAGATTAGATTCCCTAGAGTGTGGAAACAGGCCATTCGACTGTCCGAAGAGTAACCCACCCCGACCCATTCCCCTCCAGCTAACACTGTGGGCAATTTAGCACAGCCAATTCACCCTAACCTGCACATCTTTGGATTGTGGGAGAAAATCTGCACAGACACGGGGAGAATGTGCAAACTCCACACAGACAGTTGCAGTCAAAGCCGGGTGCCTGGTGCTGTGAGGCAGCAGTGCCAACCACTGAGCCACCGTGCCACCCTAGGATATCTGGGTCAGCACGGATGAGCTGACCCCTCAATTGCAGTACAGTTGATGCTAAATTGCCCATCGTGTTGGGTGGAGGGGCATGGGTCTGGGTGGGTTACTCTCTGGTGTGGCCTTATTGGGCTGAATGGCCTGTCTCCACACTGTAGGGAATCAAATCCCCTCCCATTTTGCCAGCACTTGGCCCATATCCCTTTAACCCCTTGAGGAGGAGCACTGTGGGGTGGGGGTTAATGGTAATAGCAAAGTCAACCTGAATGGGAACCCCGAAAGGTTCACTTTGCTTTCTCGCTCTCCCTCACCAGCCAGACCTGCTGAGTGTGTCAAGGCAGCCTCTGACTTTGTTTTGGGGCAGACCACTGAGAGCACATTAGCAGCTGCTTTTCCAGTCGTCAGAAGCAGTGTCAAAATTTCACAAGCGCTTAATTCCTCGCAAAGTGCCTTTTCGGATTTCATGAAATGCTGGTTGATTTCACTCCCCCCTCCCTCCCGACCCTCCCTCCTTTTCTCTCTCCTGTTGAACGTCCCAGTCTAGACTGGGACTCACTTTGCAATCGATCCCTCACGCAGCTCTGTGCACGCTCCTGGATTGATTTGCAACCGCATTTCACGCTGCTCATCTTTTTAGCTGCGAGTATTCTGGAAGGCGCTAATGAAATGCAAGCCCCCTCGCTTTTCACGGGCCAAAAGACTGACTGAGCAAAGCCATGACAAATTCGGCGCTTTCGTTTAAAGCATCAGCTTTTGAATACAGCACCTTTTGGACTGTTACGGTTTACTCCCCCCCGCCCGGGGACCTGGTTAAGAGGCTGCTTATGAATGTCAAATATTCAATCCTTTTTAAAGGCGGCTGAAGTGAATGGGGCAGGAGGAAGACTGCAGGTAAAAATGAAAATTCATGACGTAGAGGTGCCGGTGCTGGACTGGGGTGGACAAAGTTAAAAGTCCCAGCTGGTCCAATTGCATCATTTAAGAGGCATCTGGATGGGTATATGAATAGGAAGGGTTTGGAGGGATATGGGCCGGGTGCTGGCAGGTGGGACTCGATTGGGTTGGGATATCTGGTCGGGTTGGACTGAAGGGTCTGTTTCCACGCTGTACATCTCCATGGCTCTATGTCCAGGTTATAGGCCAACAGGTTTGTTTGGAAGCACTAATGCTGCTCCTTCACCAGGTGATAGTGGGGCAGGATCATAAGACACAGAGTTTACAGCAAAAGATCCCAGTGTCATGCAATTAAAATAATATATTGAACAAACCTGGATTGCTGTTAAGTCTTTCATCTTTTAGAATGGGGTTGCAGGTTTCAGTTCATTAACATGTCAATCCCAGAATTCCTTTAAAGTCACATTCTCGAGATAACTTAAGGTTTTATTAAATAAAAGTGACATCTCAGCTCAGACAATGCATTAAAGGTGTGAGGGTGGAGTCTGTCTGTAGCCCAACCTGGAGTCAAACTGGTTAGGCTGGTGACAGACAATCATTCTGACTGTGTGACTTAACATTGGGGGGGGGGGTTGGCATATCATGTGATGCACAGAACTTAGTTGAGTAAAAGCCTGGATCAAGGGGGCTTTTGTGGTGCAGTGGTAGTGTCCCTACCTCTGAGACAGGAAGCCCAGGTTCAAATCCCAGTTGCTCCAGAGGTGTCTGCCATAGCATTGTTAAACAGGTCGAGTAGGGGTGTATACTAGAGGTCTCAGTTCCTTTGGGCAATGAGGGACTACTTAGAATTAAAGCTCAAACCATTCTGTCCCCACTACCCCATTCTGACACTTATATTCCGTTATACCCACTCCTGTGATTCTTCCCTGTCTATCTATCTGTATAATCCTCCATTTCCCTTCAGCATCATGTCGTCATAGAGTCTTATAGCATGGAAACAGACCCTTTGGTCCAACCCATCCATGCCGACCAGATATCCTAACCCAATCGAGTCCCATTTTCCAGCACCTGGCCCATATCCCTCTCAACCCTTCCTATTCCTACACCCATCCAGATGCCTTGTAACTGTACCAGCCTCCAACACTTCCTCTGGCAGTTCATTCCACACACGCACCACCCTCTGCGTGAAAAAGGTCCCATTTAAATCTTTCCCCTCTCACTTTAAACCTATACCCTCTTTTGGACTCCCCCACCCCAGGGAAAAGACCTTGTCTATTTACCCTATCCATGTCCCTCATGATTTTATAAACCTCGATAAGGTCACCCCTCAGCCTCAGATGCTCCAGGGTAAACAGCCCCAGCCTGTTCAGCCTCTCCTTATAACTTCCAGTCTCAGTAACATCCTTATCAATCATTCGACACCCTTTCCAGCTGAAAAGCATCCTTCCTATAGCAGGGCGACCAGGGCTTCCCCTTAAAGACATGACAATGTATCTCAAACTAAAGTGGAATGATGTATTAGTTGATTAAAGTCAACTGGTCAGAAGGTGCGCAGCTTGAATGAACTGGGGGATAAAACAAAAACATGAAGAGACCTGATCCGCCCAAACCATTAACTAGTCTTTTATTTCTTTTCAGTTCCCCACCGACCTGCTGTGCACTTCCAATCCTCACAGTTCTTTCAGCTTCTCTGCACTGTGTTTCTATCCTATTATTTCTATTCAACCCTCTGCTGGCTATGGCAACTGAAACGAGCTGAGGAACGAGTGGAGAGACGAGAGAAAACCGCAGTTCTGAAGAAGGATCACTGGCCTCGAAACGTTAACTCTTGTTGCTCCCTCCACAGAGGCTGCCAGACCTGCCGAGTTTCCCCGACGTTCCCTGCATTTTATGCCCGATTTCCAGCATCCACAGGATTCCGCTCTTCAGAGCGGATGAATGTTTCGGCTCGTTCCCTTCCCCTTCTCCCCGAGGTAGCCACTGTGTTCCCCAACGCAGTGCACTGAGCCTTCCAGACCTGAAAACAGAGAATGCTGGAGAAACTCGAGCTTCTCTGGAGAGAGACGCAGAGTTCTGCTCTGGAGTCTTGTGACCCCAGTTGGTTCACTGATGACTGGCTTCCCTTTTGTATCACCCCAACCCTTGCCGACAGCACCACCTATCCCCCAGCACCCCCCCCCACCCCCACCCCCACCCCCACCCCCCACAGCTTTGTAGCTTAAAGGCCGAATGGTGATCTAGGATAACAAAGTGCCGTGAGCAGACTGGCTGGTATTGGGGACATGAGGGCCCTCATTGCTCACGAGGAATGCACTGTGTGTCTCAGTGATGCCTTTACATAGCCACTGGTGATGTCATTTTTAGTTCAGTAGCAGAACCAAGCCCTCTCCTTCGAGAGAATTAAGGGATGGTCGAGTGAGTATTTTCAATATAAAGTACCCTCACCATCGAAATATGATGATGAAAGTTATTCAGTTGTCACGATGACTCTGTGCCGTTGATTGAGCGAACTTTGAAGTTGCTTCGGTTTTGTTTCCTCCACACTCACTTATCGAACCCCTGCAGTGTAGAAGCAGGCCCATTGACTCCACAGTGAACGTCTGAATACCATCCCTGTATTCCCCATGGCTAACCCACCGACCCTGAACACTAGGGACAATTTAACATGGCCAATCCACCCTAACCTGCACATCCCTGGGCACTATGGGACAATTTAGCACGGCCAATCCACCCTAACCTGCACATCCCTGGGCACTATGGGACAATTTAGCATGGCCAATCCACCCTAACCTACACATCCCTGGGCACTATGGGACAATTTAGCATGGCCAATCCACCCTAACCTGCGCATCCCTGGGCACTATTGGACACTTTAGCATGGCCAATCCACCCTAACCTTCACATCCCTGGGCACTATGGGACAATTTAGCATGGCCAATCCACCCGGACCTACACATCCCTGGGCACTATGGGACACTTTAGCACGGCCAATCCACCCTAACCTGCACATCCCTGGGCACTATGGGACAATTTAGCACAGCCAATCCACCCTAACGTGCACATCCCTGGACACGATGGGACAATTTAGCATGGCCATTCCACCCTAACCTGCACATCCCTGGGCACTATGGGACAATTTAGCATGGCCAATCCACCCTAACCTTCACATCCCTGGGCACTATGGGACAATTTAGCATGGCCAATCCACCCTAACCTGCACATCCCTGGGCACTATTGGACACTTTAGCATGGCCAATCCACCCTAACCTTCACATCCCTGGGCACTATGGGACAATTTAGCATGGCCAATCCACCCTAACCTGCACATTCCGGGGCACAATGGGACAATTTAGCATGGCCAATCCACCCTAACCTACACATCCCTGGGCACTATGGGACAATTTAGCACGGCCAATCCACCCTAACCTTCACATCCCTGGGCACTATGGGACAATTTAGCATGGCCAATCCACCCTAACCTGCAAATCCCTGGGCACTATGGGACAATTTAGCATGGCCAATCCACCCTAACCTGCACATTACTGGGCACTATGGGACAATTTAGCACGGCCAATCCACCCGGATCTACACATCCCTGGGCACTATGGGACAATTTAGCACGGCCAATCCACCCTAACCTGCACATCCCTGGGCACTATGGGACAATTTAGCACAGCCAATCCACCCTAACGTGCACATCCCTGGACACTATGGGACAATTGAGCATGGCCAATCCACCCTAACCTGCACATCCCTGGGCACTATTGGACACTTTAGCATGGCCAATCCACCCTAACCTTCACATCCCTGGGCACTATGGGACAATTTAGCATGGCCAATCCACCCTAACCTGCACATCCCTGGGCACTATGGGACAATTTAGCATGGCCAATCCACCCGGACCTACACATCCCTGGGCACTATGGGACACTTTAGCACGGCCAATCCACCCTAACCTGCACATCCCTGGGCACTATGGGACAATTTAGCACAGCCAATCCACCCTAACGTGCACATCCCTGGACACGATGGGACAATTTAGCATGGCCATTCCACCCTAACCTGCACATCCCTGGGCACTATGGGACAATTTAGCATGGCCAATCCACCCTAACCTTCACATCCCTGGGCACTATGGGACAATTTAGCATGGCCAATCCACCCTAACCTGCACATCCCTGGGCACTATTGGACACTTTAGCATGGCCAATCCACCCTAACCTTCACATCCCTGGGCACTATGGGACAATTTAGCATGGCCAATCCACCCTAACCTGCACATTCCGGGGCACAATGGGACAATTTAGCATGGCCAATCCACCCTAACCTTCACATCCCTGGGCACTATGGGACAATTTAGCATGGCCAATCCACCCTAACCTGCAAATCCCTGGGCACTATGGGACAATTTAGCATGGCCAATCCACCCTAACCTGCACATTACTGGGCACTATGGGACAATTTAGCACGGCCAATCCACCCGGACCTACACATCCCTGGGCACTATGGGACAATTTAGCACGGCCAATCCACCCTAACCTGCACATCCCTGGGCACTATGGGACAATTTAGCACAGCCAATCCACCCTAACGTGCACATCCCTGGACACTATGGGACAATTGAGCATGGCCAATCCACCCTAACCTGCACATCCCTGGGCACTATTGGACACTTTAGCATGGCCAATCCACCCTAACCTTCACATCCCTGGGCACTATGGGACAATTTAGCATGGCCAATCCACCCTAACCTTCACATCCCTGGGCACTATGGGACAATTTAGCATGGCCAATCCACCCTAACCTGCAAATCCCTGGGCACTATGGGACAATTTAGCACGGCCAATCCACCCTAACCTGCACATTACTGGGCACTATGGGACAATTTAGCACGGCCAATCCACCCGGACCTACACACCCCTGGGCACTATGGGACAATTTAGCACGGCCAATCCACCCTAACCTGCACATCCCTGGACACTATGGGACAATTTAGCATGGCCAATCCACCCTAACCTGCACATCCCGGGGCACTATGGGACAATTTAGCAGGCCAATCCACCCTAATCTGCATATCCCTGGGCACTATGGGACAATTTAGCATGGCCAATCCACCCTAACCTGCACATCCCTGGGCACTATGGGACAATTTGGCACGGCCAATCCACCCTAACCTGCACATCCCTGGGCACTATGGGACAATTTAGCATGGCCAATCCACCCTAACCTGCACACCCCTGGGCACTATGGGACAATTTAGCATGGTCAATCCACCCTCACCTGCCCATCTTTGAACTGCGGGCCGAAACTGGAGCACCCGGACCAAACCCATGCAGACATGGGGAGAACGTTCAAACTCTACACAGACTGTCACCCGAGGAGGTCATCGAATCCGGGTCCCTGGCTGCAGTGAGGCAGCCGTGCTAACCCCTGAGCCCCCATGCTCCTCTCACTTCCCTTTTGTTTTATTCTCATTACACTCAGAGTTCACTCTCATTCACTTTGCCCACGTGTCATGCTTGTGCTTGGTCGCCATGACCTGTAAGTGCGCCTTTGCATTAACCTGATACTGAGACCGCCCCCATGGTAGGTTCAGGGTGGGCCAGGGTGTGGTGGGTTAACAGGTGGCATTTGGCTCAGTGTTCAGGAGAAGCTGCAAACCGGCCACGGTGATGGCTTGGGATTCGAACCGAGTTGGGGCCATGCCGAGTGAGCTCGGATAGCTGAGAGACGTGCCTTTAACAGGAAGAAGTCACAAGGTCAGCAGACGTCACAGTGAGTGCAAAGCCTCAAGGTGAGAGAGCATATGGGGCTTAACTGGGGGGGGGGGGGGGGGAGAGAAAGCCCTGGAAATATCCTCAGGGGGTTGAGGAAGGCAGTTCCCTCTTTTTGCCAAACGGACGAGTATTAGTACGATGGTATGGGCTTGCAGTTCTTAAACCGATTGCTCTGAATGTGCAATCGCCAATCTGTCCGAGATGATGTGATGCGTTTTCCCTCGATCCAGCCCTTCCGGCCTCGCGAGCACTCATGGCTGTTGCCTTTTCCCGTTTCTCTCCTTGTTCAGCTTCGGTCCGGCTCTCCCATCTGTCCAGAATGAGAGCTTTCCTGGTTTTGGCCATGCTGTCGCTTCTGCTGGAAACATGCCAGGGAAAGCACGCTGGATGGTTGGCAAACAGTGGCGTTCTCGCCAAGGTACGGGCACGTTACCACCACACGGGTTTGTGCGAAACTTTCCGCTGTATTTGTGTGAGAGTGTGTGTGAGAGTGTGTGTGTGTGTGTCTGAGAGAGAGTGTGTGTATGAGTGTGTGTGTGTGAGAGAGAGGGAG